>NC_049986.1:13672335-13681821 GCF_000003815.2 Branchiostoma floridae | reverse complement strand
AAAAAAATTGCTAGGCCCTCCCCTTGGCAAAATATTTTTTGGCTTGGCCCTCCCCCCCCTGGCGACCGGCCCTCCCCCCTCGCTAATGCCGTACGGTCCCTAATGTCACTGAATATTGCCCAATTTTTAGATTCAATAAATCTGCTTCTTTCATGTTACACTACAAGTACTTCACATTGGCTCTGAATCATATCTCATCTATTTAACATATATTATTTATACCATTTATGACAATATCTTTGTGTGTATCATTTGTCAACTAGAATGAAATATTTGCTAAGGATCTGGCAAAATCATTGAGCGAAAACGACAAAATCTGTAAATCATATTACCATTAAAAAGAAATAATTACAATGACTGTGTCAGTGAATATGTAATGTACATTGACCATTTTCTTACTGTAATAATCAAGTACTTGTAGGACTGTGGATCACATAAACCGCTTACAAGGTGACCCTAAATACAGACCCCCTGCTTGCTGTAGGCCCTCCTCTCCTGCCTAACTACTTGAGCCAGTTTTCATGCACAGGGATCAGTTAGGCAAAAGGGGACACTGCCTGCAGGAAACATGACCTGCTTTAACCTTTACCTTCCTTCAAGCAATTGTTAAGAGCATTCTATTGCCATGCTATTTTTCTTAAAAAGTCGATTTGTACATGTAAAAATGTCATCAAGGAATGCCAATCTATGTAACAGGCCAAGAACCCACACTTTGTAAACCACACATATTGTTGTGTATTAGTGAATGAGGATGCACCCTACCAACTGCAAATTTTTAAATCATCACATTTACAGGCAGTTCCTGATGGAAAGTAAGGAACAACACTTACTGTTCATATATAAAATTGATTTTGTGATTTGCTGCTTTTGAGCTTGTATCTTAAAGTTTGCTATTATATATAATCATTTACCAGATCAACTCAGGTCCATGGAATGACAAACAACTCAGTTGAAGGTGAGTACAGCAGTAGTGAACTGACAAAAGTCTTTCAGTAAGAAATGTACATATGAGGATCATATGCATGTCCTTGTATGTAAAAAGCATAATCTATATAGCCTGGTATCCTCTCCTGAGGATAGAAGAGACTCTGGAGCTATAATATGACTGGATACCAGGCTACAAGCTACACACTGTAAAGGACCTAACTGTATCCATACCCTGAATTATAAAACATTAATTACAGTCTCAACACTACCAAATTACAAATGGCCATCTAGATGCTACTGGACACATCACTCTATGTGCATAATAGCTTAAAGGCTAAACCCTGGCTAAAATCTAACCACCTTTCCCTATGTTGACAGTTTGGGGACACCCTGGGTTGGGTCTGTCAGTGTTGGGACAGGTGATGTGACCCCAATCTTAGGGTTATCATTGCTGAGAGGATCTACAAATGAGTTAAGTACATGTGGAGGTGTTGTGTTGGTGTTGATAATAAACAAATCTGAAGAGTTGGACTAGACAAGAAAATCTGCAGATACCTTTATAGTATATGTCAAGGACCTAGGGATGCTCGTAACCAGGATTGGGGGGGGGGGTCTTTGTAGATTTTCCTGACTAGTGAGCTTCGAGGGGGTGGGGGTGGGGTAGCATTCACAGGAGGGGGTAGTATTAAACGCTTTGGGTATTTGCTGCAGTTTTGAGATATTTTCTTAGTAAAGAAACCCAGACTGTCATAACAGGGCTGTCAAGAGAGGATTCATTTAGTGTGTATCTGAAACCACTTTGTATGTAACAAAGCTTGTGTGTAACAGGAAAGAGCAGTCTCACATATGTACATGTACAGGTCTACCAATACAGGTACATGTGCAGATGGAAAACTTACCTGTATATTCCCTGACTTGGTGTATATAGCTCTATATCCCTGGGTGATAATTTGATTGACAGTTGTAATCTCCCAATAGGGTCCAATATTGCAAATAGATTTGAAAATGACTTTTTGTAGTACTGCAGCTTTGCTGAAATAGTGAACTCTGTAGGAAACCTGAAAAAGAAAGTAAGCATTTGAGCACAGATCAAATAACTTAATTAAAGGCATCTAATTTTAACCTCACGTGACTTGAGCCAGAAGGCCTTGCTCGGGCGGTCAGCCACGATCGGTCCATTTGATGAGTAACTCTACCATACATGATGTAGCTTCAATGTTTCACTGCCTGGTGGGTGGGTGGATAAAACACTGAAGCTGCAGTAGAGTTTACTGATCAAATGAGGCAACTTGGCAAACAAAATCTTTGGAGGAAATATACATGTATGATTACATTTTCTATGTTCAACTTGACTCAATTAACTTTCTCCTCATTACAACACCATGTTACTTTACCTAACTGTGTGACAATGGAAGTAGCAACTCAGTTGACAAAGTCATTGAGCAATTCAGTAAAACACCATTGTCAAGAATCAATATTTAGCAGTTGGTAAAATGTTGAACAGACATACCCCTCTGGAAAAACCTCTTCTGTGGGCGCACTCAAGATTGCATAGGGTTCAATGTCATATGCCAGACAGTCAGCATCATCACATGTCTGCTTGATGCCAAATGGCAGGTCTGGTACTCTCAGTCTCTCCAGCAAGTCATACTTTTTGCCTGGATGCAAGGATATAAGGATAATCTTAGACATAAGCAAATTTGTGACAGAGTAATCATAACAGTAAAGAATGTCACTTTTGGTTACTGTTGGTTATAAATTATAACTGTCCAAGTTCAGGTCCTTTAACACAATACTCCCTTCTATCTCTTTTTACTGCAGGTAAAAGAAACCTGTTGTTGAGAATAGATAACAATAGGACACAAAAGGCACATGTATTCATGTAAGGGAGATCTTAAAATCTAAAGACTGATGTTTTGGGATTGGAAACCCACTGAATGGAAACAAAAGAGGAACTGAGTTTGACCTTAGTTTACAGTGTCTCCTTTTCATCTTTCATTGCAGTAAATCAAGAGTTGACACAAACTAGTGACCTGTAGCTGACCTGCACATGCCAATGACCCATTAGGAAGTATTGTCCACAAGTTGCCATGTTTTGTGATTACAACTAGAATAAACTTTAGAGTTCAGTTGGCCTGCTTTGGCTACAGGATGTGTTATTTCAAGCCTTTTGATTTTGCTGCCACAACATGACGGCATTGTCACGGACAACACAATCTGTTTGTAAAAGTGCCTTTCTATGGTAACTTGAAGTTAAAACTGTTAATGCAAGGGAAGGTCAGACTAAACAATGTTTTCCATCATCAGAAAGCAGTGAATGGCTTGTGCACTTCCAGCTATCAAATTGCCATCAATCTTTGCTGATAGAACTTTGCAGACAGACAGTGTGGAGTAAATGTTGAAGGTCACACCTGTAAAGGTCACATTATTCCCTGGGGTGTTGACTGCCCCCAGACCAAGTGGTGATTTGCCTTGACTAAATTTTATTGGTTGGCATGACATGCAGTCATGGATGCCCAGCTACCCAGAGGCTATTACTACCACCCCCATTCCATCCCCAGTGACCTCGCTGCGACGGAGCAATTTGACTTAATAGTTTGCATGATATTCCAATTTTGAAGTCAAGGAATACTCAAATCCAATTAAGGTTGTGCATTTGCTGTTAGAGGGAATGGGGGCCTAAGTGTTAATGCAGCTGAATAAAGAAACTCTTTTTACACAACCATTGTTTTATTCTCACAAATGTTTTGGTGACTGTCTGTCACCTTCTTCAGGGCAGTTCTGACAGGTTCACATTGTACTGCAGGACAGGTGTCACTGTGATGCTGACCACATCTGAACTGTGAGCAGCGACACCTGTCCTGCAGTACAATGTGAACCAGTCAGCTTGCCCTGAAGAAGATGACAGACGATCACTGAAACATTGGTAAAAAGAGTCTCTTTATTCAGTGACATACAAGCCTGATGAAACTATTCACAGATGTTTACGCAATAAATCTAACATGCTGTACATCAGGTCTTCTGGTAGTCGGACAAAGAAAGTATAGTGAAATTCCCAAATTGGAGCCAACCAAACTCAAAGTACCTAAAACTGCAATCAAGTGTGACACTATTAAATCTGCCAAACTGAGGCCATTATGATGTCCATAAGGTTGGAATTGAGTTGATCTTTTGCCTAAAACACCATGAGAAGGGTAACCACCAATGGAGAACTTACTAATTGTAAAGAACTTCAAACATTCTACATGTTCATGCAATACATGTAGAATGTTCATGCAATAATGCAACATTGTAAAGCCAAATTACTGTGTTATCATCTCATGAATGGTGCAATGCAAGTTTTGTCCAAAAAACAGCTTCGAACGTCATCCCTAAATTCATGGCATTAGTCCTTTTATGTCACTTACAAAATGTATATACAAAATTGTACTGAAAAAAAGGTTTGAATCAATCAATCCTAGAAGCTCCCATGCATGTACGTACTAGGTATAGTTGTATATCAGCTGTCTGCCCATCCTGTACCCATTAGGCTGTTGGGTCAATATGTGCAGGTGTTGAATGGACTGGTACACTTGGACTGTCTGACCTTCCTTCCTAACATCATAGCCTGGAGATGTTAGCATTACTGAAGGCCTGATAGCATATTCATCATACTGTACACAGAATGGCCTGTCCTTTCCTAGCTTATACCAGAGAAATTTCCTAGCACTATGTAGAAGAATTTTCAAAGGCTGTTGTGTAATAAGGGTTTGCATGGAGGGTTCCAACCACCTTTACACTGAATTCAGAAGAACACCCTCCATATCATTCTAAAATCAAGATAAACAAAATATGGTAACCTGGTTTCGAATAAGACGGCTTTCCCTACGAAGTTTGGGAAATCAAAATAGTGTTGATTTAGGCGGAAAGCGTAAATGAAATAATTTACTGCGCATGAGCCATGACCTATGCCCTCGGGCTCACGTGATTCATCCTGTCTCCCATGTAAAGCAGTCCGAGAGGACGTAGATCGCAGAGTTAACTTTTATGCAATTTTTTGTGCAAGTTTACGCGATTCGACATGCCAAAACGGGCCAAAAAATGTCCCGGGTGCGGGCAAGACAACTCCCTTCACCCCAACGGCAGAGGTAACAAGCACTGTAAGGGGATCAGCCAGCCTGTCCACCCTGTCCACTCTGACACGGAGTCGGAAGAGGCCACGCCGCCGGCGGGCGACAAGGTCAAAGCCACCGCGGATCTGGAGAGGCGAAAAGCCGAGTTACAAGAGCAGCTTAAGCAAGCCCGTTTGGAGAAGGAAGTCGCCGAGTTGGAGGAAGAGCTCAAGAAGGCACGCTGCAGCACAGAACCCGCCAAAGAGACCGATCCTACTCTTCCAAAGCCGCCGGAGCTGCACACGAAAGACCCCGCGCACACGAGTTTGTTGGGCCCCGGCGATATCACGTTACAGCAGTTACGTGACAACAGTCCTCTGCAGGCGGAAGTGACCGCAAAGTATCCAGACCTTATCGGCTCTCGGAAGAAGACAGAAGGTAAGACCCTCTCCCCTGAGGCTTTCGTGTACAGTTTCGAGTCAGCAGAACCGAAAAAGTATGACGAGCTTACGATGGAGGAGTTTTTAGTTGGAAGCATGGGCTTGTTACAAACAGCCGTCGCCTCCATGCCACAGTGGGAATTGGCGGGAAGGCTGTCTATCCTCCAATGCGCCTGTACGAAGTTGGCTAGATACAAGTGGTCAGTCGTGAGGAGCTTTCACGCAGCAGCGTTGGGGAAGGCGTTACAAAAACCGGGCTCCTGGTCGGCGGACTGGACCGACTTAAAAGAGATGTACTTTGATGCGGACCCGACACGTCTCAAGCCTTCTAGTGCAGCGACCAGTCAGGCACCCGCCGAAAAACCAAAGGCACCTAAGTTTTGCTGGGCCTTCAACAAGAATGACTGCAGCGTCGCGTCCTGCGGGTTTGAGCATGCCTGTTCCTTCTGCTGGAAAAGACTGAACAGAAAATACAAGCATTCTGAGACCGATTGTGAAAGGAAGAAGACAGATGCAAAGCGGTCTACCGGCGCCCAAGCCGCCGGGAGCACGGCCTGACAAACTCCCGGACAAGGAAGCGCGGGGATCGGTAGAGTCACCGATTTAGTAGACGCGCAACAAACTGTGAGTAGTGTCTTTGTTGGTGCCGATATCTTTGCCTCCCGAGAGGTTTCTGTTCCTGTTAGTTTTCGGGTTTCGCATAAAACCCGCGGTATTCATGTTGACGACCTTCCTCCGACGGAAGGCAGTGCAATGTTGCACATGCAGGATGGTACGAGTTCATGTGACTTTGCTTCTCGTGACGATGACAGGGGTGAGGAGATGGACTCAACTGCTGCGACAAAAGCAGGTGCTGTTTTGCACAATAGGGACAGTATGTCTGAATTTGGTATCGATGGTAGTTTGCCGGCTTCGCAGAAAAACCGGAGTGATTATGTAGCCTTATTTACTTCAATAGAAGACGGTGCAGCCTTCCACCTTCGGGAAGGCACAAGTACATGTGCCTTCAACTCTCGTGATGATAATTATGGGGGAGGCTTCGGTGAAGTTGACTTTGACCTGCCCACTTCTACTGGCAGCACTCAGGTGCCGCACATTCCGGACAGTGGTTCATGGCCTTCGACAATTGGCGATCGTGGGTCGCATATCTGGGACATCCGGTTACAGGATTTCCACGGAAGCAGCAACGTCAGGAGTTTCAAGACTGACATGCACACAGCTGTGCAGCATGACTTATTGGATTATCAGCACTGGCACGACAGAGTAATAGAGTCTGGTGTATACAATTTTCAAGGTGAGCGCATTCCCGTACCGAGCAAACTACATATCAGCGCCTGGCGCGCACTGTTGGAGGGTTATCACGACAAAGACCTTTGTGACTTACTGGAGTTCGGATTCCCGGTGAACTATGATCGCTCGGACCCACCACAGGTACCGCATACCAATCACCCCTCGGCCATCCAACACGCCAGCCATGTGGACGCCTATATCCACAAAGAGCTGTCACACGGCGCGACAATAGGCCCGTTGCCGCTCGGGTTTTTCATGCCAACTTTGGTGTGCAATCCACTACAAACAGTGCCCAAGAAAGACACACAAGATCGCAGAATCGTGGTGGACTTCAGCTACCCGGATGGTTCTTCGGTCAATGATGGCATTCCCAAAGGTACGTACCTGGGTGTGACACGCCGGTTGCGGTACCCTTCTATCGACGACTTCACCGCCTTGGTAGTCAAACACGGTACAGGCTGCTTGATGTTTAAAAGAGACTTACGCAGGGCGTATAGGCAATTGTTCGTGGATCCAGCAGATTACCATCTCCTGGGTTTTTCCTGGCGAGGCAGTACCTACGCGGACGTGGCCTTGCCGTTCGGTCTGCGCTCGTCAGCGCAAGCCTGTCAGCGTGTAACAGACGCCGTCACGCACATCTACGCAGGACTCGGGTTCTCCTGTGTGAATTATCTGGACGATTTCGGTGGCGCAGACTCACCACAGAGGGCGGGGGATGCGTACAACACACTTGGCCTTCTCCTCCAGACATTGGTATTGACTGAGGCAGACGACAAGGCCAGCCCTCCATCTACTCGCATGACGTTCCTCGGGCGTACCGTGGATTCAGTACGCATGACTATAGAGGTTACACCGGACAGGCTGACAGACACCATGGCAGAATTACATTGTTGGTCGTCCAAGACTCTCGTGCGCAGGCAAGAAGTGGAGTCGTTGCTCGGTAAGCTTCACTTCGTAGCCTCTTGTGTCAAGCCAGGACGGCTCTTCGTGTCGCGCATGATTCTCTTCCTCCGGCGCTATAAGGACAGGCGTGAGAGGTTGAGCATCAGCGACGAGTTCCGCAAAGATCTGCTCTGGTGGGCCACGTTCTTACCTACCTACAACGGCGTGTCACTGATATCGCACGCCGCCTGGTCCGACCCTGATGCAGTCTTCAGCTCGGACGCCTGCTTATCCGGCTGCGGCGGTTTTCTGCAAGGGTCCGGCGAGTACTTCCACGCGTCATTCCCGCCGTCTCTCCTCGAGTCGCAGCCATGCATCAACAGTTTGGAACTCTTGTCAATATTGGTGTGCGTCAGGTTGTGGGGCAAGTACTGGGCTGGGCGCAGAATCGTAGTCATGTGTGACAATGAAGCCGCTGTAACGGTGTTGAACTCTGGTAGGAGTCGTGCGACCTTCCTGCAAACCTGCCTGAGAAATTTGTGGCTATGCACCGCCGCTTGGCAGTTCGAACTCAGGGCTATACATATCCCTGGGCTGGATAATCGGCTAGCTGACCACCTCAGTCGCTGGTCAACCTCTGCGTATCATGCGAATGAATTCCAGCGTCTGACAGCAGGCCAGCACACTTCTAGCGTAGACGTTACCGCTCAACACTTCGAGCTATTGACTCAGTTGTAACTTTTTCAGGTCTACAGTCGCCATTGCAGCTGCTGGACTCCGAGGTTGACCAGGCCAAGAAGTCAGCCTTCGCAGCAGGCACCTTCCGAACAATTTCCGAACCCAGTGGAGAGCGTTCCTGTTATTCTGCGAGTTTTTCGGACTTCCTGCAATTCCTACAGACTCGAAGACACTCACCAGGTTCGCGCAGTTCCTATCCCGCTCGCTGAAGAGCCCGAACAGTGTCCAGCTTTATGTTCATGGAGCGCGAAAATAGGCTGCCTATGCTATACGGAAAAGCCCATGCACACCCTCTACATTGAGTCCTATTGGTTACTAATGTTATATGTGGACACGTTGTCAAGTGTAAATACATTGTGATGCCCTGTCAGAATACTGCCCAAACACTGTAGGTTATGACTATGGTCAGTGATCAGGTTTGCATTCAATTTTGTATTCGTTAGTTCAGGGTACGTGTAGATCCAGTGGTTTTGTCCTTTTAAATCTGATAAAGCCAGTCATGCCACAACAAGAGTAATTTTATCTGCCTACAATGTCAGGGTACTTGTGAGGATCTGTAGTTACCACGGCAACCACATAAAGACCTTGTCTTTCTTGAACTTCACCTCATAACATTGTCCAGACCCCAATTATACCATTGACTCTGAGATCTAGAATAAGTCCCTTGATCTTGGTCTGTTTCTTGTCTCTTGTCAAGTTCAAAAGCAAATGAAATGGCTGGGGTAAACATTCAACAGATGATCATGGTTCAACTTCCATACACTGTACATCTACAACCAATCAAGGCTCATTTGTAACTTGGATATACATGACTGTAAATATAATACAGGAAAGATAAGGGTGACTTATAGTATGCGTATAATCCCTGCATGTACCTTTTCGTGGCATCCAAAAATAAGATGGATCATACTTTACCACTTCACAGATTTCTTGACTTAGTAACAAATTTGGTGAAATATATATGGTGCAGCCAAGATCCAGTTATCTCTATGCAACACAAATTTCCTAGACAAAGATAAAGCACAGTCTAGAGTAAAAATACGAACAAGTAATATTTGCAGATTACAGAAATTCTCCTTGCAGCACTGGTAGCTACCCAAGAGACATCACTCCTCCAG
>NC_049986.1:13666698-13671325 GCF_000003815.2 Branchiostoma floridae | reverse complement strand
CTAATTACGAGGAGGCATGACCTGATGCCGACGAAGAAATTCAGAGTTTCCCCTTCCCGTCAGGGTCATGCCTCCTCGTAATTTAGAGCTCGCAGACTCGTCGTTCTATCGAATCGCGCCTAATGTGAGGGGGGTATTATGTAGAAGTGGTCACTTGAACAGGTTTGAATACATATAGGACATCTCCGATGCCATGGGAGCAGGTGCATCCATGTAATGAGGTACAATATAATGTCATCTATGTTCACAAATTGCCCATTCACACTCACTTCTGTACCCTGCATTGTACATGTATAACGACAGACAGGACAAGGTTTATGACGTAACTAACCACTAGAGAAAAATTGATCATAATCATGATTTAGGCTGCAACGAGATGACCACAAGAATTTGAAGCAAGCACAGGAATCATAGTGTCTTTGCTCAAATGAGCGGTTCCTAGGCATGCAATCTAGGTCATGACGACTTGTAGGCCAACATCCACTCATTATTTGTACTTATCTTTGACTAGTTAATCTGCCTTCTAGCTCTCCCAGCCACAACAACACAGCTAACCTAGTGACTCTCACCACTGTTTATTTTGGTAAGACACTTCTAACAGCAGTTTGGTAGTCACCACTCATTATCTCCAATAGTCTGACATTCTCCATCTGTGCTACATGACAATCCAGTATAACCTATGACATGTATAACCTATAACCTATGTATGATATGTGGTTTAGGCCACATCATCTGAACAATTGAATTCTCTTGTGTAAGTTTAGATGCCATGCTCTATAGAATTTTCCTTCTTCGTGTCATCACTTGGAGCCAAAGGAAAGAGATAGTGTTGGATCGTCTGAAAGTCACTCTCTATCGAAATGAAGCACTTGCTCTTATCTTACCAATTACTTTTACACCTACCATCAACTTTCAGCAACAAAATAAACGATAACAGCATACACACACCACACACTATAACAGAGAGATATAAGAAGAACATAACTCGCAACAATAGATGTGCATGTATGTCTTACTGATAACTTTAAAACCAATATACTGGACCAGGTATCTTATTCGGCAGGTACCAACCCAATATCCATCCCTATTTCCTCTCTAAGATAGCCCTGTCTAATGCCCATGGCATCAATACCAGGTTGCTAAAATACAGATGGATACTGGCCAGGAAAGTACAGTGACAAAGTCTGACTTATTGTACATGCAGCCTGACATTTGTGTTAGACAGTGGGTGGTATCAGTAGCCCTCTGGAGTGTTTAGCAAACACAGGGACACAGCAGGAGGAAACCTACCCCTGTGTGACATCATGTCATGAGAGCCCACCGTTCAACTGTTGGCTCAACAACCCTGATACATTATCTTCCACACTTCACGTCCTAATGGCTCATTTGTGAAATAACAAAGTAAACTTTGATAGGTCTCTGATGATGAAACAGAATATGTTTGTTGCTTTAAGGTTACATAATTGCAAAAACCTGCCTCCAGTCTGAATGATCAGGAACCATTAATGGGGCATTTCCAACACTTGATGTCTTGCAATGAATATTCTTCACGAAGTGCCAGTGTAAGAAATAACGATGACATAGTTGCATGGTAAAAATAGGCAATGTACCTCAAGTTACTCATTTGCTAATGCACATGTAATATCAAACTCATTAACTTTAATAACCAATCAGGATTAACTGGCCACTGTACTTTCAAGCATACTTTAAATTTAAAATCGCTCAATCCTTTGGACTGCTCTGCTATCTTGGTGATAAGTTTTCTGACTGTCTACCTGCTATGGGTCCATCTGCCAATTCAAGCTCCACTAACTGACTCAAGATTCCCAATGACGTCATAATGGATTGAATTCTCGCGAGATCTCATTTCACGAGAAGTCAAGACATGTGACTAATCTACATCATATCTCCATTCACGAAGACGGAACGCCACGAGCGGGTGCAAGAGCCGACTTGCTCCTTTTCCCCATCTTTCTTCTTGCTTCTTCCTTTTGTTTCTTTCTAAGTGGCAACGTGTTTTGAGGTACCGCAGGATGTCCCAAACACCGAGGAACCCAGGAGCTGTTCCTTTGCTCGCAGGAGGTGGTTTTGGTCGAAAGTTTTGGCCGAATTTTCTTTGTAATTTGCGTTGTCTTTCCCCATGTGTTCGCGGATAAATTGAGTCACCATGTGGCGCACATGTCTGAATCCTCTGGGATAATTATTTGTTCAATTATATGTGGGTTACAGGACAGACGGTGGCGGCGTCATCCTCTGCGGCCGCAGCACCTTCGGCAGCCACACAGGGTACTTCTAGTCGGCCAACGCTGCCAGCGGGCTCAGTAGCGGCTCGACACGTTCCGGTACCGGCGGCTGCCGGCACCGCTCAACCACAAGGAGTTAGACCACCTCCCGCACCAGCAGCAGCTGTCCGCGCGGCGCCGACTGCCCCGCCTCCCGCTACTTCGGCGGCCGCCCAACCCCCCACCGTGGTGGCTCAGCCAACCTCCGGATCCTCTACCGCGCCAATAGTGGCGTCGGGCGGCTCGCAGGTAATTGAACGCTGTTTTCTGCTGTGTGGTGCGAATTAGTTTTATTGTTTTGCGTTAGCAGTATCTGTGTTTTTCGAGGGGGACTAAGTTTGTTTGGCTGAAATTCTGGTCCGCCTGCTATCTGACCACATTTTTCTATTGTATGTTTGTGGTAAATTTATTCGCTTGTTTTACCTCGTCGGAAGTTGAAGGAGGACGAACCCAAAATGTAAGTATGTTTATTTGACTTTGTGTGGTCGAATAGGGGACACCGCCGGACGGGGTACGATTTTTAGTCGTAAAAAAAAAAAAAAATTTTGCTCGTAAATTTGTTTGTGCATTATTTTACACTGTCGGACAGTGGTCGCCGTCGGACGGTGCATGATTTGGTCGGGAATTTGTATGTTTTGATTTGACGCTGTCGGACAGTGGACACCGTGGGACAGGGTACGGATTTGAACGGAAAATGGTCAACATCGTATTGAACGCTGTCGGACAGTGGGCACCGTCGGACGGTGTCGGAAATTGAGCGGAAAATGATAGCTATATTACTACGTTGTACGCTGTCGGACAGTGAGCACACGGGTCGGAAATTGATCGGAAATTGATCGGAAAATGGTCGGTATGTTATTGACGCTGTCGGACAGCGGGAACCGTCGGACGGTGTCGGAAATTGAGCGGAAAATGGTGGGGAAACTGATACATTGTACGCTGTCGGACAGTGCGGCACACGATGCAGGAAATTGATCGGAAAATGATTGGTATGTGTGGACGCTGTTGAACGGTGGAAGAAAGTGATTGCTCATGATTGGTGCATTTGACATTGTTGGATAATGAGTACCACCAGATGGTGTAAAACGATCGATCAGGCAACGTTTACGGTGGAGATTTATGCTGCCAGATATTAGAATCAGTGGTAGCACGAACACGTTTACACCATCGGAAGGCGTAAATAGAGCATAAGTGGTTAGCACAGAGTTGGGTATTGCACGCCACATAGTTTCGTGTATAGAATTTAGCGATTGCTCGAATCGTATTTACTGAAGACTATGCTGTTGACACTAATTTGTGGTGTTTTCTTCCCTACTTTGTTTTTTTTTTTTTTTAAATTCTATTTTGTTTGGTGGCAATGGTGTGGTTTGCTTCGGTTCGGTTTTTGCGTTCCTTTTCTGTTGGGGTTGCTACAGGATGTCCAGAGTCAGTTGGCTGACCTGCAGAAACAACTTCGAGACTTGAAGGACAGGCCGTCTTCCACAGCAGGGCTCCTAAAAGAGATTTCCCTGTATTGCTCGTTTCACAGGCGCTCCCTGTTCATTGCTGACCATGCAATGGCGCTCATTGATAACCTCGTATCTGTAGCGAGAAGGGAAGGTCACGATAAGGCTGACGAATTTGAGTCTTTGGCCGAGGAGGTGGTCGCGTACAAGCACAATCCCGACCTTTTCTGCAGTTTGGCCGCCAAGTGTTTTGGCTCATCGACAAAAGTGCAAGCGGCGTCAAAAGTACAAGCAGGTGTTAAGTCGTATTATGCTGCTAACCCTGCCTTTGCCTCTTCCTCCTCTGCCACAAGAGAGCGTCACCCTTACCCTAGAAAGCCCGAGTTCAGGAATGTGAAGGGAAGCTGGTCCAAATTGAGCAGGGACCAGTGCGCCAGGTGTTACCGGAAGGGGCACTGGGCTCGAGATTGTCCCGGCTTCCCTAAACCGCAGAAGTAACTTAGGTGGAAACTGCGCTAGTGAATATACTGGAACCCGGAGGCGTTTGGACTGGATATTCGACCTAACGATTAAAGCTATTTATTTGTATGATGTATTTGCAAGTTGAAAAAAGAAAAAAAAAAAGGAATATATGTGTTTGTAATAAAGATTGTTGTTGATTACGCTCGCTTTCTTTTCATGTGTAAAACGATTGTTTGTATATTTTGCTGAATCTCGATCACGATGACGATGACGTGAAGCCATTCTAAGTAAACGTTCTCTCTTTCGAGACACTTATTCTTGGTGTACAATGTGTGCACAGAAGTTTCCTGATTGAGATTTCCAATGTGTTTGTGTGTTCTTGGCATTAAAAAAACTTTGAAGTGAACTGTATGCTGTGTATCTTGTGTTTTGTACTAG
>NC_049986.1:13621389-13660762 GCF_000003815.2 Branchiostoma floridae | reverse complement strand
GTGTTCAGCTCCCTTAAGCTGTTGCCACCCATACTGGCTTCGGCCTGGTGGTCCGGGAAGCGAGCGGGGCCTCTCCAGACCAGTTAATTTTAATTGTACGATTAAACTTTTAGGAGTCGAGGTAGTGCGTGTCAATCTAACACTGGTAAGCTGTAAGGTGTGTGCTGAGTAAATAGCTAGATTTCTTGGTGAGTTTCAGCCACTGTTTTCGTTTCGTTTAGACACAGAAACCAATCCGAAATCCTACCGTCGACTCTAACATCATCATCCCAGAGTGGGAGCGGCGGGTCACCTTTGACCCTTTGAAGGCTTTGCAGGAGAGAGTGTCTACGGTGGAGTGGATTAACTGGTCTGGTTCAGGCCCTGCTCCGACTGGACCACTGCCAAATGTCGAGGGGGTGTCAGCAGGCACGGACTGGGCGTCACCACAGCAGCTACCATTCCGCGACCCACGACGTTTCCGGGCGGGGGAGATACATGAACATTTAGATTACTGGGATACATTAGCTCAGCAGCAAGGTAGTGTGGGACAACAAGTTATGCATTGGCTAAGGGAAGGGGTAGATGTAAGGGAGTATTGGCAACCGTTTAATGGCGTATTTAAGGGTAGGTCTTACTCTTCGCCGTCGCCCCCATCAATGTTTTTCCCCAACTATCTGTCGACGGAGAAATTCGCCGACTTCATAAGCCGCACTTTAGAGAGCCGAATCCGTTCGGGGGCTATTGACGTCATAGGTCGGGTAGGAGAAGTGGACCCTCCCTACCTTACCATGCCATTAGTAGTGGAACCCACTAAGCCTCGGTTGTGCCATGATGAAAGGTTTTTAAATCTGTGGACACGACCCCACCCTTTTAAACTAGATAAGCTCACCGACGTCACTAGGTACATTTATCCAGGTGCGTACCAGGTAGTTTGTGATGATAAGTCAGGGTACGACCACATCCTAATGAAAGATGAGTGTCGCACGTATCTGGGAGTAGAATGGGGAGGGTGGCATCTAGTTTGGGTATCTCTGCCGTTTGGCTACCGCCTCTCAGCTTGGATATATAACACCACAGGAAACATAGCCACTTCATATATAATCAGTTTGGGTGTACCGGCATCGCAATACATTGATGATAGGCACGCGGCGCCGCTGTTGTTGGAACAACAACAAAACGCCATCGTGGAAAGCCAGGACGCCTGGGAACTCCACAAAGCATTAGCGGGAGCGTATATCCTTTGCAAGATACTGGTAGATTTGGGCTACTTCTTGGAGTTGGCTAAGTCAGTTCTGTTCCCCGCTAGGGTGGTTAAGTTTTTGGGTATGATGGTGTGGTCAGTCCCCTTAGGTTTTGGTATTCCCCTAGATAAAATCCAGAAGTTCAGCACCCTGAGGGAGCATATCATAGAACAAGGGGAAATGTGTCGCCTTCTCTTTGGTGATACCTATGTCGAGGCTATTCACTAGAGTTGCAAACAAAGCCATAGGCCGAGCTTTATCGACGGGATCACGTGTGAGGGTAACACAGGAGTTAAGGGAGGAAGTAGCCCATTGGCGAGTGATAGATGAGACAGACAAGATATACCCATGGGTAGAGGAGAAGCACACAATGGTAAGCGTGACGACAGACGCGTCGAACTCAGGTTGGGCGGGCGTGGTAAGTTTGCCTGGGTCTCAGCCTATTACAATTCGCGATTATTGGTCCACTCAGGATGCTCAAGCCCCCATACATGTAAAGGAGGCTAGAGCAGTCGCCCTGACCTTAAAAGCCGTAGAACAAGACTTGAGGAATGCTAGGGTAGCCATCCAAACAGATAATCAAGCTGTGTCTAAAGCCTGGGCAGGACAAGGGGGCAAAGATATACAACTGGTGAAGGTTCTGAAGGATATTTTCAGGATAGCTACTGAGCGTAACATTAAGATTTCTATGTCGTATGTTCCGTCTGAAGACAACTGTGCAGACCCCCCCTCTAGGGTTTTGTCCCAGCAAGACGCTACTTTGTCTATCCCCGCTTGGGAACGAGTTGAGAAGGCCTTCGGTCCTCACGCGACGGACTGGATGGCCATCCCATCTAACGCTAAGATAGCACGATTTTTCTCCCCGACCTTAGCTCCTGGAACGGAGGGAGTCGATTTTTTCAATCAGGCGATAGGACATTCTGATAATGGTTACATTTTCCCGCCTTTCGTTCTGGTAGGAGCTGTATTGAGGCACCTAGAGCAGAGACCGACGCCTTACACCCTGATAGCTCCAGATTTGTCACCAAAACCATATTGGTGGGCTATAGTAAATGCCAGGGCCTCTAGAAGATTAAAGCTGGGGGATAAAGGCACAGAAGGGACTCTCCTGTTCCCTTCCAAGCAGGGATTCATTGCAAAACCCTTACCTTGGGACCTGTGGGCTTTCAGGGTAGGGAAAGATAACCAGTAAAGGAAATTCTAAGGATTTGAGTAGTCAGATTTCTTCTTCTTTTTCTTCTTTTTGTACTGCTCAGCCCCCTTGACGGGGATTAATAGCAGTGCGCATGTTTGTTAGTTATGGGTGATAGTGCCTTAAAACACAGGGAAAATAAAGGCAAAACACAAAAGGGACTTAAACAACTGATGGGTGCAAGGGACAAAACAAGTGAGTGCGGTGATTTCCAAGCACACCCTTCGCATAGACGCAGGGAATTGTATACTGTTAGATGTATATTAAAGCTGAGTAAATATGAAACCGTTCCCTCGTCTCTTGCGTCGTTTCTTTTATGTTGGTTTTCTTTTTACCGATATATTTAGGTCCATTCTGTTTTGCCACCACAACAGATACCAAATGGATGGTCCAGAGCGACCGGGGATGATCCATCACTGCCCTCGGGTTTAGATCTGGAGAAGATTGACAAGGAGCTGCAGGACATTTTACAACACCTCACATCGTTCGACAAACAAAAATTAGCTACTTGGAGGGAGTGGGAGTTCTTCCTTGCCGCTTTGCCCTCCCCTATTCCTTTTTCACAAGCCTCCCCGTTAGACGTCTTGCGATTCCTAGTCTTTAAGAACAGGCATGGGAAAACCCAAGTACACCACAATTTGTGTGGAAATTTAGGGCGAAGGGAACGGTGTGGCTGCGACTGCCCATTAAAACTAGCTTCGGCAACGGCGGCAGCAATCGTCTCAAAGTTAAAAAGTTGTTATGAGGAGAGGGGCAGGCAAGGCGAGTGGGAAGGGGGAATGAACCAGAAAGAAAGCCCAACCAATCACCACTCCGTTAGGAGGTACCTAAAGATCATTAAAGAGAATCAGGCAAGGGCACTTGTATCTCCTAAGCAAGCAGTTGCCCTATTCCTGGACAAGTTACTATGCATAGCAATGCATATTGATGAAGAGTGTAGGAAGCCAAACCTTCCTCCAATCCAATTGTATATTTTGGCCAGGGATCAAGCTTTTTTAAAGCTCGCCGGGTTCTCTGGGGACAGGGGTCAAGACATATCCAACATTCTGACGAATGAGGTATTAAGGTTCCCAGATAATAGCGGGCTGATCTTTAACCATACGCTAACTAAAACGTTAAGGGGAGGTTCATCCAAGGTGTTCGCGGTGTTGAGATGCAATAATGTGTGGCTGTGCCCCGTCACTGCAATAGATTGGTATGTACAAATCTGTAAGGCGTTAGACATCGACGTGTCCAGGGGTCATCTATTTAGAAACACTAAGGGCAAAACCGTCCTTGACGACCCTTTTGCGGCGAATGCGGCGGGGGCCCGGTTAAAGACGTATTTGCAGAAATTGCAACTGGATGAGGGCGAAACCCTACATGGCATACGGGCAGCAGTAGCCATTTCGTTAACTATGGCGGGCGTAGGGAAGGAGGAAGTTCTCTCACATTTAGGTTGGAAGACACCCGCAATGGCGGACTACTATACTAAAGTAGCGCGGGTACTAAGGCCACAAGGGTCAAGCCGTACGATGGCAAGGCTGGTGGAGGGAGACACCCCTCTGGCGAGTAACTTCGCGAACATATATAGGAAGCATAATTGTTTAGCAGGTTTCAAGCAAGCTTTCTGCTAGAACTCGTGAGGGAGGTCGAGTTAACAGTTGGTGGTAAAGACTTTCAAGTCAGTGATGTTATCTTCGAAGAAATCAATTTGTGGTGTTATTATAGAACCGGCGCGATTGCTCAATAAAGGTGAAGAATGTTATTCCGATTTAGGTCTCACCGTCCTTAATGATAGGCCAACCTTGGCCCAACCAAGGTATGGTAGGATAACGGCCAGGGGAATTTTTGGATTAGGATTGGGAAGGGTGGGGTAAGGATTGGGGGAGGAAGAGATTGAGGAATGGGGTTTCGCGGAAAGGGGTGTTAATAGTTTGAGAATAGGGAAGAAGGACACAGAGGCAGAGCCGAGGTCTTTCCTGCCCAGTCCTTAACTTTCACCAAGGCGAGAGTGGGAATATATTATGATTCCCAATGACGTCATAATGGATTGAATTCTCGCGAGATCTCATTTCACGAGAAGTCAAGACATGTGACTAATCTACATCATATCTCCATTCACGAAGACGGAACACCGGGAGAAGGCAGCAAGGAAGCCAAGGATATAAGGAGGCCCGAGTGTCAGTGAGGGACCGGAAAACGAGCGAGGGCCCTTTAAGTCGCCCCACCCACCCACCCTGGTACTGGTATCAGAATTAGGGATACCGACATCACCTCTCGCCGAGGTCTTTCCTGCCCAGTCCTTAACTTTCACCAAGGCGAGAGTGGGAATATATTATTTTTCAGAAGTCAACAGGGAAAGCTTTATCTGAGAAAATCCTAGCCATCTTTACACTCAAGGACCACCAAGCAAATGGGAAATCTCTACTTAAGTTTGCCCCCAAATGTCTAGTACACAACATCGTGTTAACAAGCATTGCTTGAAAGTTGCACTTTGTACAGGTCAAAAAGGGTTAATCAGTTATAAGTGGTATTACAGGGCTTTGAGACCAACTGGGTTGGATTCTCCAGAGATCTTGTTATAATAACTACTGCGCAGGACAGGTGGACACAGTGGGAGGATCTAGAAGCTTCACTCTTGAACATGACTCCTCATTAGAGCCATTAATTTGTAGCCACAACTCTATGTCCTCCCTGATTAGAGGCCGCCCAAGTTGTGAAGGAATGGGGACCCAGGTTCAAGTGGAAGGTCAGTGGGGTCTAGTTGTGCCCCATACCAGACAGACCATTTCCTGACCATTAGGCCTCACATCAGTAGACTGTCTGGGTCTGAATCCTGGCCTAGCCCTTCATGTTCCTCACAACTAGTGGGGACTGTAGTCCTCTGGATAAATGTCATATGAAGTCATTGGCAGCTGTACTTTGTAGGAGTTAAAGAACCCACAACACCTGATAAAAGATTGATAAGAGAAGATGTCTTTCCTTGTATCCAATATGACAGTCAAACCCAATCATGTCTAAAGTCATACCCAGTAACCATGGTGAATTGGCAGTTTATAAAACAAATTCAAACATGTTTAATGTGTGAAGCTTGTTTAGAGCAGGACTACTATCTGATGTTACATGAAGTCTATCTACAAAGCACTACATGTAGATTAAAATCCCTCAATATCATCCACCTTTTTCATCAGATGAATTAATATTTGCAGGCCTGATAGTGATACAGATAGAACTATGATCACAGATTTTCATTTCTCACTCTTACACTTGGACATGTACATGTATATGTGAAAATGTTTTAAAATGGGTACATTTCAATGACACAAAATATATTATATCAGAATTATATCATGCTATATACAAAATGTAGCTGATGGGGAAAAAATGGCTTGGATGCCAAAACGTTGAAATTCTTTTAAAGAATTTTCCCCATTCTTAGTTTAGTACTCATTAGGTTCTCTAAAGGCAAAGTCTGTGCCATTTTCTGTCAGGAGGAGGATCAGGTTTAATAGATACATGAGTGTTGATAGATTATTTTGGCAGTGAATGACCCGTGACTAAATAATTATTGAAGAGGAGAGGAAACATAAACAAACCAGTGGGGGGTGTTGATAGGGTACCCTTTATTAACTGCCCAGTCCATATACCAGCCAGGGGTTTGTACTTGTATCAACTGATGCATGAATACAGCAATAAACAACTGGTGTGAACTCACCACTCCCTCTGATTTACATAACATGGTACAAAAGATGATCTGAGGGCAAAGGAAAATCTCCTTCCTGTTCTTAGCTTATTTTCTTTTGAGCTCATCCTGTTTGGTATTTCAGAAAAAGGTCAAGAAAAGGAACAGGAGGTAATTAGATTGCCTTGTGATCTTGTGAAGAATACATGCCGGAGCTGTATGCAGTAGAGAGGAAGGTAAAGTACAAGGCTGTTGTGACAAGGAATAGACACACAGTGGTTAAAAGTGTACCGATACAAGACCTCACAACTATGTGGTAGAAAGTACTGCATTAGTGCAGAAAAGTTTAGGGAAAGAAAGGGGAGGCATTAGTGAGGTAGGTACAGCAAAGTTTGCAGTAGTGAGGAAGGTAAAGTACAAGGCTGTTGTGACAAGGAATAGACACACAGTGGTTAAAAGTGTACCAATACAATACCTCACAACTATGTGGTAGAAAGTACTGTATTAGTACAGAAACGTTAAGGAACAGAAACAGGGGGCCTGGAGTATATGCAGTAGAGAGGAAGGTAAAGGGCAAGGCAGTTGTTAAAAGGAACAGAAACACAGTGGACAAAAGTGTACTGATACAAGACCTCACAACTATGTGGTAGAGAGTATTTGTATAGAAAAGTTCAGGGAAAGAAACAGGTGTTAGGGTTTATAGTCTCCGTTGCAGGTAGGTAGGGAGCCTCCAAGCCTACAATGGAGGCTAGACTGTAGGCACATCAAATTCCATCACCTCTCACAAAAGCAAAGATGGAAGGTTAGTAAAGAAGGCAAAGTATTCTTTTAATTTTTTATCAATTCATCGATCTTGCATGAGAGTAGTCTCTTAAGTTGTTTGCCAGCTAATTTCCAAGTCGTATCCCTTTCTACAGGTTTCCTATTCTGGATCTCAGGCTTGACCTTGCTGTAAGGGTCACTGACCTTCCACTATCTACACACAGCTGTAAATGATTGTCATCTATCACCTAGCAAACAGGTGTGCCCCAAAAGGCTCCATTGGATGACAGACAAGAACACAAGAACCTTCACGTCTGGAAGAACATTACACCGTATCTTTTTCCAGGAATAGACGTAAAATCCTGTATTAAAGCAGCCATCCTCTAAAGAATACTTCTTTTTTCTGATAGATAATAATGTGGTGTGGCTTAAAATACCTCAGACCTATTTTTGTTTTAATACATCTCCCAGTCAGCCCTCCTGTTACCAGTTTTAAAGGTGCCAAAGCTCCAGCTCAGTCACTCCTCACTCTGCCCTTCTCCCTATCCTTGATCCATTCCTTATGGATTAGCACTGTTGTGACTCCTTCTGCTGACCCGACTTATAATGATCCATCCTTTGGACCTAAGTAAGGGAAGTGCTGTCAAAGACATCATGGTTTATCACCTGTTCTGGACCTGCTCCTGTTGCAGTGGAAACAAACATGCAGCTTCACACTTTTCAGAACAAACAAAAAAGTCATGGCCAGGGCCCTTGCTTCCAGGTTGTTCCCACTGACCTGATCTTGGCAAAATATTTCTGTGCCCTAGATATCTGGACATGACTCTCATGCCAGTCCACTGGGCCTGGGCCTTCTGGCTGGGATCAAAGGGTTCTGGGATCCTCAGTGCGGAAAATACCAAATATCATAACATTCCATCAGCACTTCTTGAGTTATGCTGTTAAACCACATGTGCAAACAGTACCAAAAGCATTACCTTCTTGGCAATAGTAATGAAGACTTAAGCAATTAACGGTCTCAGAACTCTGAGACAACATCACCTTCATGTTATATGCTTTTTGACTACTTTGATATTCATCAAAGCTGTGCTCCATCACTGTAATCTTTGAACTTATTCAACAACACAGTAAAACACTATTTACACTGTAACGTTATATTACAGAATATCCTCAGTTTGAGAACACATTCAAACGGACAACTGAAAAAGAAATAGCTTCCACCAGGATTCTCGAATTGGGATCTACCCATGCATAGGATTGATCCCCATTCAAGCTTCCAAATCTTCCTCTTTAAGCAGATTTGGCAGATCCAGCTAAATAGATGTATCATACAGGTACATGTAGATAGGCAAGTCTTGACTGTTCATACTAGGATTCACAAATCAGAACTGATCCCATGTCTCCATGGGTAAATCCAGATTCAGATATACTGGTATGAATAGGTCTCATAACCCTCCAGAGGCATTGGGCCCAGGTTCAATGCCATAGGTTTGAAGGGGGACAGACTTTTATGTAAACACTAGATTAGGAAGTCTGGTGAGGCAGCTGGCAGACATAACCTCTCGGATTACCAAGGTCAAGCAACATTGGTCTGCATTAGCACTGGGACAGACCAACATGGCTTTATCACTGGCCAAGGAGGTGATAGATCTTAGAAATTTATCGACCAAAGGAAAGTCCCTCGTGACACATGCCCCTTGTGTCACAACTGTCTAAACAAGTGGAATAGAGTGTGCCTTAAATTTGCCATATCACTGGTGTACCCAAATTTGTCATTTCGCGTTTTCCTTGATTGACCTTAAGAAATATGATGGCAAACAAAACTTTGGCACTTTGCCTTTACATATTTTTCTGTTATTGCATTTTGATAGAAGGAACTTTTGAAACAAAGCAATAAAACACCACCTGAGCCTTCAGTTGAACACTCTTTAATTTCCTGCAATTAAGAGGGAATATAGTGCCATGCTCATAAATTTACAATTTTGACAATAACTTGTAGGTGAGCTTCCTGAATTTTACATTTAAGTGTAAAGCACTATCAAAAAGACTTGACTCTTTCTAAGAAATCAGGAAAAAGCCATGATAATTCCACCCAGAAGTCAGTTTCTTGGAGAAGCTGTCTTCCCTTAATCAATATTTACGCCCCACATTTCCTTATCTAATCATTCTACTTAACCTATAAGTGCCAGATTCAAGGTCAAGTGCCCTTAAGCGGTGTGTACATTGTAGGTGGAGTCTGGCTTTACTGACCCTCATGCTTGTCTACAAGCTTTCTTTTTCTTTGTCCAAGCGGCCATTTTTGCAGAAGACTTTTGCATGAAGAGTGTGAAAAACAATGTTCATGGCAGATTGTTAAGATATCAAAAGAAAGGATATCAACACTATGTCTTCTTATCTTAGTCATGAAACCATCCTCTCAAGGTTGTGACCTAGGGGTCAATGTTAATGTCCTGAGAGAGGTCTGGTTAGGAAGAAAGTGATGTTTGTCTTATATAAACCACATTAAGGAAATTAAGTTTTAATGAACAGCATGCCCAGCTTCTACAAGCCGAGGTCATATGCTATTTAGGTGTCTTTGTCAACCTTGTTTAGACTAAAGGATAGAAGTGACCACGATACAGAGGAGTATTCACCATGTGACCTACTCTTCTTTCAAGTGGTTATCCTCTTGGCAAAATGTCTTTACCTTTTTATTCAGTGTTCCATTGAATGCCTGCCAAGCACACCTATACAAAATTCAAAAGTGGCCTAGAACTAGAGTAGGAGAAAAAAACAGATGAGAAGGATGGAATGGGAGTGATAGTCAGATGTCCCTCTCTATACATGTCCTATTGCTTTCCAATTACAGAGCGTGCAAACAGAAATCCTACAAGAGAATACTTCATTTTATTGGGGTATTCACATTTCATGAGCAACAATTACATGTGTGACCTAGAACCTTCCACCCCATTAAGATAAAGAGGGCATTTTGGGGTCTTTTTCCTTTTATTCTTTTTCCTTAAGTCTATATGTGGAAGGGTTTTACCTTATGATGATTGACATTACCCCAAATAAATGCTAGATTTCAAGACAGTGCTTGGTGTTAAAAGACCAAACACTATAGTCCACATGTTGAAGTGTAGATGTTGAATCAGTCATCTGTAGTCTAATAGCTTCTTGTCCAACCTTAGATTTCCTCTTATGTCTCCTTACAGTGTCAGGAACCTGCCAAACATTTTTTATGGTATAGCGTTATGTACCAATAACTAAAGTTGTAAAACAGTCGTACCTATTACTGAGTACACGTAAGGATGCTGAAACAACATTTACAGGAGACGTTTAGGCCAAATGATAAAAGGCTACAGTATAAGTAGTTCCAAATGTTATAGATTGAGTTTGATAAACTGATGCAGATGGATGAAAAGCACTGAAAAGATGAGAGATTCTCTAGCTACAGATACAGCTGTATCATTCTGGTAAAAATCTAATTAGTTAATTAGAGCAGATTAGGCCACAATAACAAAGATAAAAGCAGTGAAATAGATAAACCAATCTATAAATTGTCCAGGTACACAAAACACTGTCAGTGTGTTTTATTTGCCACTTTCCAGGTTAGGCCACACTGCCGGGTTGGTGGAAACGGCTGCCCGGTCGGTCGGCGGAAACGGCTGCCCGGTCCGGAGGTTGGTTTTGGGGGTTTCGAGTATACCAAATGTAAACAAGTGGCTTGCTATCGCAGCAGTAATTTAAGTGCATTTCTCGTGTAGGCTGACCCTACAATTTACAGTAGCGCTAATATCGTAAACATTACCGTAATTTCGGAAATTCGAAAACACAAACACGGCGAAATTTCGAACTTTGTACACGTTTTCGGTGAACACCAGATTTCGGTGCTACCAGCTCATTAACGCTAATAAGGTCGATAATGAGCCGCGCCGTGTCCTCACCGTAAGAACTGATTTGCGCCTTGATCTTTTTTTCTTTTCAAAAATGTAATCCCCAACACTAGTTTTATATTTATATACTCTGGAATGGGAAACTATAGGTTGGATTGATTTGATTCATCGGAAGTTTTCGGCACATTAACGTTAGGTCGTTGACCCCAAATACGCAGTGCGTGTGGCCACATGGATATGTGTGAGGCGCTTCTAATAGGGGACAGTAGTAAACTTAATTATTACTTGTTCTTCGGAATAGCTTTAGACAAATAAGATGTGGCTATTGATCAGAGTATGAGTCATTTGTGTTGAAGATTAATTGCTAACTAAGAATTTTTCTCGAGCCGACCGTGGCCACGTTGTTTATCGCGGTGTTATTTGGGCTCTAGCCGCTCTGCCGATCTGAGACTGGATGGGATTATGCTGACTTTCAGTGCTTTGACCACGAACACATTTATTAAATCCTTGGTTAAATCTTTATCATCTTTATTATCTTATCATTTCCGACATTTGAGAAGATAGTATCGGGATCAATCAAAGAATTGCTGTGGGGGAAATCTTCAGACACTGGTGAAATCACCATTTTTATCTTTCAAGAATTCAATGTTCGATGACAAGTTTGCTTACGAGGAGGAAAGACTACGGCGGAGCCGTTTTCGTGTGAAGTAACAAAATTATGTGAAAACATTGTACATAATTAATATATAATTGACTACATTAGTTTAATTAGTTTAAACCAGAACCTGACACAAAAAAATTAAATCCATGCGTTTGTAAATGTACATTTTTAGTATTGATTTAACTAAATTTGAATTCTTTTACAGTTCTTAGAGATAGTTTCTCCTCGGACATGTCAGACAGCTCGGTGCGGTAGTGCTGTCAAAATTGATTGATTTTGTCGCTGGCGCCCGCAGCACATATGGTATACTAGATCAAAGGACCGCCACCCTGTACAACCTTGACGTAGCAAACTTCTGACGTTCTGTACTGGGGGACGTTCGAATAGTAGCAGCTGGGAATGGGACAATCTTACCAAGAAATGTCAAATTAATTTTTTTTCAAAAGATAAGTAATTTGGCCAGCTTCCTTTGAACATCTAGCAACATTACATCTAACAACCGTTATGGACTATTTAAGTAGGCATTTTGTTTACTTCACTTACACTACTGTATGCAATACTGGAAAGCCCCAAAACCAACCTCAGGACCGAACCGGGCAGCGGTTTCCGCCGACCGACCGGGCAGCCGTTTCCGCCAACCCCACACTGACTTGACATATGGATGACATCCGCAGGCGCATTACTTGTCGCCTGTTTTCACCTTGAACCTGACCCTAAGACAACTGGCCATCCCCCTTATAATTATCGTACAGTCCCTTATTCCCATGAGTTAATCAAGGTAAACCTTCAAACTGCCAGCACTGATTACTGGGTGTCATAATTAGCCTGTCATACTGGGAAGGTTAAACTATAGTAGACATGATGGTTACCATCAGTGCGTCTAGACTCAGTTCAAAGTCGCCGCTTTTCTCACTGTTTTGGTAACGTCAAGGTTGAGTCAGGAGATGAACTTTCTCTAGAGGGTAGGATGAAAAGTGTTAAACATTAACACCGTACACAAGGCCTGAACATTCCAGCACCTGATGCCACCAAACTTTTGTTCCTGTCCCGTGACCCAGACCTGCTCTGGAAGGCAGTCTTTGCCCTGGAATCTCATACTAAAGGCTGCCACAGTTCAGTTGTACTGGAGGTCTAATTGAAAACACTTACCAAGGACTGTATGAAATGACAATTTTAGAAGGATGAAAATAACTGCCTTATTTGGAATGAGCCTGGTTAACTTCTCATGTGACCTTAGAGCTCAAAAGAAATATTTGGAATAGCAAATGAGGTAAAGTCTGCCAATCAGGGAAAGAAAAGTAATGCTGTGGAAAACTCTATGAAAAAAAGATATTTAGGTGTAAAAATTCTCTTAGATAATAGGTGAAAATTACACATCAAATTTAAGGAGAAGTTTAGTCTGATCACCAGATGGAACTTCAGACCAAACTAAGAACAACAAGAATGTACATATAATACATGTGTACGTCCTTGACTGTACCTGGCTTGCCACATTCTTTAGCCAGTGAACTCTAAAGGAGGTTGGTACCAAACCTTTCCTGAGAGGATAATGTAATCCATGTTGGGACACAGAACACACTGTCAGGCTTATTTCAAATCCAGTCTAACCACATAACAATATTTTAGAAGCATATTAAATGCTAATATTTCATACCATAAGTATCTGTGCATGGATTTTAATCCTCTACCTCTATATGCCCAAGTGATATGAATTTGGTTTTAAAAGGCCATCTCATAGTGGGAACAATACCGTCAATGGCCTTTCATTAAAAACTCTAAAGTAGCTATCTGTATAGGCAGTGTATCATTCCACAAGCTCCGCAGGCACGCGGCACAGCGGCAGGTTATATTCCACTGAATGACCTGTCACACCAAACCATTGCACATTTCGCTGCAAGTGTGGTTCAATTTACTTCAAAGCTATCTAGTGAGGATGCCTCTATCTTACTTGGTGGCAATGACTTTGAAAATAGATTAACCTTGCTATTAGTTTAACAGGAAGGTCATTGGTTGCTAACAACAACTTCCCTAGCATACAAGAATTGAAGAATGAACATTTCCTGTGTGACTTAAGAGCAAATGTCTGTAAGGATCAAACAATGGTGGCAAAGGTCAAAAAATCGATTTGGCTCATATTTTGCACAGTGATAGTACTTGGTCCACAACCCCTCAAAATAGCTTTCTTTTAGATCAAAACTCCTTGTTGCCATGGTAACGGGCCAACAAAGTTTTCTGGCCATTTTCCCCAATTTCCGCATCTCAAAAACACGGAAATTGGCATACTTTACGGCATTGTCACTCCAACACCTTTTATTGTATCATCAAAACAAAACTAGATCTGAATAGACCAACATTTTGGCTTTTTAGAAATTGTTGTGAAATTTCCAACGAGATAAAATTGAGTCCTTGGGCAGCATCAAAACAATACAATGTTTCAAGCTTCAAAATAACGTAATTTTTGGCCCAACTTTGTAACGCCATAAGTGCCAAGCTGGCAATTTTTTTGACTTGAAATTTGTACCCTGTATAGATGATTGATATATCTATCAAATGCATTGTTGCAAAGTTTGGGGTCTTGTTTGGTTGTCACGTGGTCGTCCTCAAAAGTAGGCCAGTTTGTGCGTTTGACGAAAATTGTGAATTTTAGCCATGTTCAAAGTACTACATGTGACAAAATAAAACAGAATTCTAACTCAACTTCTTGTCAAAGAGAGATCTATGTATTGTCTATTTATTAAATGCATGAAGAGTTTTAGATCGTGACGTCCAGTCACGTGGTTGTCCCTGGAAGTAGGCCACTTTTTTGCGTTTGGCAAAATTTTGAGTTTTAGCCATGTTCAAAGGGTTTTCTGTGACAAAGTGAATTTGAATTCTGATTCAACTTCTTGTCAAAGGAAAACCTAGGTATTGCCTATGTAATAAATGATTTCAGAATTTTAGGCCATACCAATTTAATTTGTTGGTTCTCGGAATCGCCGCTTCTATTTTTCCCAATTTCAAAAAAAAAAAATCCATGAGGTTATTTGCATGTTCATGAGAACTCATTTGCATGTTCGTGAGAGTTACATGGCCCCGTTACCTGGGTTGCGGTCGCATTTGTCTCGTCACGAAAATGCAAATGAGCAAACGCCCGATTTCACGACCACGAAATTGGAATATGACCTGACGTTGCGACGTTGCACGTGAGTTGCCCAATCCCGGCACGCGAGGAAGCCCAGGACAGCGATCGTGACCCACGACGTATGTCTATGATTCTCAAACTGACAACATACAATTGACGAATCGCTGGGAAAAATGATGCCCCACGACGTATATTTAACGTTATGTCTATGATTCCCAAACTGACAACATGCAATAATTGACGAATCGCTGGGAAAAATGATGCCCCACGGCGTATGTCTATAATTCTCAAACTGACAACATACAATTGACGAATTGCTGGGAAAAATGATGCCCCACGACGTATGTCTATGATTCTCAAACTGACAACATACAGTTGACGAATCGCTGGGAAAAATGATGCCCCACGATGTATGTCTATGATTCTCAAACTGACAACATACAATTGACGAATTGCTGGGAAAAATGATGCCCCACGACGTATGTCTATGATTCTCAAACTGACAACATACAATTGACGAATCGCTGTGAAAAATGATGCCCCACGACGTATGTCTATGATTCTCAAACTGACAACATACAATTGACGAATTGCTGGGGAAAATGATGCCCCACGACGTATGTCTATGATTCTCAAACTGACAACATACAATTGACGAATTGCTGGGAAAAATGATGCCCCACGACGTATGTCTATGATTCTCAAACTGACAACATACAATTGACGAATTGCTGGGAAAAATGATGCCCCACGACGTATGTCTATGATTCTCAAACTGACAACATACATCAGTTCTGTCATATCTGATTTCACATCTGACAGTGCTACCGTAATGATGTGAATATGTGACATATGACAATGCGAAGAACTTCTGTCATCTGCCCTACTATGATGACCTAAAATATTACAACAAGTCAGGTTTTTAATCTAACATCTGACATTGGTCCTTACACCAAGTCAGGTTTTTAATCTAACATCTGACATTGGTCCTTGCGCCATGTCAGATTTTTAAATCAGATTTTAGATTGAAATAATCTGACTGTTTGAAGACGAATGTTTGATGTTTGATTAAAAAATCTGACAGTGCTACAAAAAGTGTCAGATGTTAGACTAGAAATCTTACATTGGGAGGATGATTGTCAGATGTCAGACAGGAAATCTGACAATAATATGAAAAATGTCAGGTGTTAGATTAAAAATCTGACATGGCGTAAGGACAAATGTCAGATGTTAGATTGAAAACCTGACATGGTGTAAGGGCCAATGTCAGATCTTAGATAAAAAAAACTGACACCGGTTGTAAGGACCATTGTCAGATGTTACTAGATTTAAAATCATAGTAGGGCAGATGACAAAATTAGTTCTTCGCATTGTCATATGTCACATATTCACATCATTACGGTAGCACTGTCAGATGCGTCAATTGTATGTTGTCAGTTTGAGAATCATAGACATACGTCGTGGGGCATCATTTTTCCCAGCAATTCGTCAATTATTGTATGTTGTCAGTTTGAGAATCATAGACATAACGTTTATACGTCGTGGGGCATCATTTTTCCCAGCAATTCGTCAATTGTATGTTGTCAGTTTGAGAATCATAGACATGCGTCGTGGGGCATCATTTTTTCGGCAGCGATTCGTCAATTGTATGTTGTCAGTTTGAGAATCATAGACATACGTCGTGGGGCACGATTGCTGTCCTGGGCTTCCTCGCGTGCCGGGATTGGGCAACTCACGTGCAACGTCGCAACATCAGGTCATATTCCAATTTCGTGGTCGTGAAATCGGGCGTTTGCTCATTTGCATTTTCGTGACGAGACAAATGCGACCGTAACCGTTACCTGGTACCTACAAGTTGCTTGACAAACTTCGGCTCAGTTAAACAAAACTTCTGAAACAAGTACTGGACATGCAAAAACAACTATCACCTGCTTATGTTTTCCTTTGTGTTGTAAATCATCGAAAACCACCAATAGATCGTGAAATTTGTGCTGAAAAATGACGATTCAGCAAACCAAAATGGCCGCCATGTAGCCAGTCACAAGTATGTAAATGAGATGCAATTTCATGCAAATGAGCACGCCTCTAGCGTTTTTTGCTTAAACTGCAGCTTTCACAAAGAGAACAATGAATCAGATGTTTCAGGCACTCTTATTTTTTGGGTGAAATGAAGTCATTTTCTTGTTGCTAACATACATGTACATTAGACATTATACTATGCTGAAAAAGTTTTTCAACCTTTTTAAAAGTTTTTTAATGTTGTTAATGATTTACTATGATGATTTATTACAACTGTTAAGCTTTATTACTGTGTGTACTTCTGTAATACTGCACATTATTTTGCATTTGTATTGTTGAAATTAAATATAAAATGTATGCTTACATGCAAATTTTTCATGTAATTGTAACTGGATAAGTATTCTGCCACACATATACCATGGTTTCAGGTCTGGAATTACCAACCTGAAACTCTGGACCTGAATCCAGACTTGTTGCAGGTTTTTTTTTTTTTTTTTTTTTTTCGCCCTGTCGCTCCAACTTTTTTCTGAAAAAATCCGAGAACCAACAAATTAAATTGGTATGGCCTTAAGTCATAAAATGTAGTCCAGTGGTTGTCCCTGAAAGCAGGTCATTTTTTGCATTTGGCGAAAATTGTGAATTTTAGCCATATTCAAAGTACGTGTAAAAAGAAGTCTAACTCAACTTCTTATCAAAGGTAAATGTAGACAACCCCTATATAATAAATGTTTGTAGAGTATCAGATTGTGACATTTAATCACGTGGCTGTGACAGTGTCCCTGAAAGTAGGTCACTTTAGATGAAAATTGTAAACTTTAGCTGCATCCAAAGTACAATACTTAGCAAAGTGGAATAGAATTATGATTAAACGTTTTGTCAAATGTAGCTGTAGGTATTGGCTGTCAGACAATTAATTGTAGAGGTTCGGACCTTGGCGTTGGTTGTCCTCATTGGTTGGTTGGCGTTGGTTGTCCCCATTTTCAGATGTTTATGTTTTACCCCTGGAATTAAAGATAACGTTTTTACCTTCGCCAAAAAGGTTATGTTTTGGGTAGCGTTTGTATGTATGTTTGCAGAAGACCAGAATAACTCAAGAACGCCTAAATGGATTGTATTGATATTCGGTTTGTGGGTATGAGACTTGGAAACGAATAGATTTTGGGCCACCTAGCGGCCTGTTAAGGTACTGCAAAGGAATTTCCGGGTTTAGTATGTCGAGTTCTGAACATGCTGCGGCTATGATTTTTTAGTGGTAGAAAGGTCTTGATGCCGAGAGTAAGTGGTGTAGGTTTATGCCTCCTAGCGGCTTGTTTTGAAACTGCAGGACAGGTTTACTGTAAGACTTTGAAAAAGAATAACTCAAGCTTTGAAAGAGAATAACTCAAGAAGGGGTTGACGGATTGTCATGATTTTTGGTATGTAGATAGCTTAAGAGATGCTTCATATAAATACGTATTTACTATACAAATCGGAATCTAATTTGCATAAATAATTAGGAAAACAATTAAACACGCCCAGTTTCATTATAGGACCATTAGAAAGTGGCAAATGTAACTGAGATAGGGAAGAATATTGATCGATATATATCATGCAAGATAAAGACCTAATTTGCATAATTGATTAGAAAATGCTCCGATGCCATTGTGGTTAATGACGGGAACTTCTTACTGGTAGCATTTGGAAGTTATGTACAGGTGAACATTATTGTTGAACATTAGTTATGCAAATGAGGTCCTTACTTGCATAAATTATTACAAAATACGATGAAAATCTTTTTAACATAGATTGTTTACATCTGTTATTCGGTGCAGGAGATAATAGAATCTATGCAAATGAAAATCTTATTTGCATAATTAATGACCAAAACAATTAATACAGTAGTTGTAAAGGGTAGAATTATTTGGCGAATGTATGGGGTCGTGGAACTCTAGTATATATTATTTATTTGGTTTTGAAAGATCTGAAATGTTATAAACTGTACTTGAAGTGTTCTTTTTCCGGTTTAGAGAAATGCTGTTAGAAGAAAAGATGACTTTTGGAAAGTTTGTTTTTGATAACATTTTACAATGTGCAAAGTTCAAACGTTTGACGATGTCAATGAGTATTGGATTGGCACTACAATGACTGATACTGAATTGAATACAGTGTTTGATCAAAGATTAGTGTTGCATGGCCTGTGTCTTTTAAAGTAGTGATATGCAATACATAATATGAACTATTGTTTCAGCTAAGTTCTGTAATGCGTATCTAAAGGACGCTCACTAGAATTCATTTGATAGATCTAGATATGGCCTACTTTCAGGGACAACTATGTGACTAAAAACCACTACTTGAAACTCTTCAAGCCTTTATTAGTTAGGCGATACATAGATCATTCTTTGACGAGAAGTTGAATCAGTATTCTAATTTGCTTTGTCATGTAGAGTACTTTGAAAATGGCTAGAATTCACAATTTTTGCCAAATGCAAAAATTGACCTACTTTCAGGGACAACCACGTGACTGCCTTTTATGACTCAAAACTCTGCAATCATTTATTAGATAGGTAATACCTAGGTCTCTCTTTGAAAAGAGGTTGAATCAGAATTTGAATTCAATTTGTCACAGAAAACACTTTGAACATGGCTAAAATTCACAATTTTCGCCAAATGCAAAAAAGTGACCTACTATCAGGGACAACCACGGGACTACATTTTATGACTCAAAATTCTGAAATCATTTATTACATAGGCAATACCTAGGTTTTCCTTTGACAAGAAGTTGAATCAGAATTCAAATTCACTTTGTCACAGAAAACCCTTTGAACATGGCTAAAACTCAAAATTTTGCCAAACGCAAAAAAGTGGCCTACTTCCAGGGACAACCACGTGACTGAACGTCACGATCTAAAACTCTTCATGCATTTATTAAATAGACAATACATAGATCTCTCTTTGACAAGAAGTTGAGTTAGAATTCTGTTTTATTTTGTCACATGTAGTACTTTGAACATGGCTAAAATTCACAATTTTCGTCAAACGCAAAAACTGGCCTACTTTTGAGGACGACCACGTGACAACCAAACAAGACCCCAAACTTTGCAACAATGCATTTGATAGATATATCAATCATCTATACAGGGTACAAATTTCAAGTCAAAAAAATTACCAGCTCGGCACTTATGGCGTTACAAAGTTGGGTCAAAAATTACGTTATTTTGAAGCTTGAAACATTGTATTGTTTTGATGCTGCCCAAGGACTCAATTTTATCTCGTTGGAAATTTCACAACAATTTCTAAAAAGCCAAAATGTTGGTCTATTCAGATCGAGTTTTGTTTTGATGATACAATAAAAGGTGTTTGAGTGACAATGCCGTAAAGTATGCCGATTTCCGTGTTTTTGAGATGCGGAAATTGGGGAAAATGGCCAGAAAACTTTGTTGGCCCGTTACCATGGCAACAAGGAGTTTTGATCTAAAAGAAAGCTATTTTGAGGGGTTGTGGACCAAGTACTATCACTGTGCAAAATATGAGCCAAATCGATTTTTTGACCTTTGCCACCATTGTTTGATCCTTACAGGCATTTGCTCTTAAGTACAGACATTTCCCGGACAAGCACCCAAACACGACTAATAATGTGGTTGTTCTAATTGAAAGTTCTCCATAGTAACCAACCATTAGCTAGTTGCATTTAGTTATAAGCTTAATAATCGGATCATCCTTGTCCATTAAAGGATGCCACAGTACTCAGGTTATCTCACAGTGGTCACAATTGGCTGGTGATAGGCCCTGTTTGTTGTCTTAAGAGATGGGAATTTTCTGGAACTGATTATGAGAAAATGTCTTAGTTGACCCTGGGTGACAACCTTTAGTTTGACCATGTCATGTGCAATGTTCTAAAATAGCTGCTCTAGAGTCTGGTGCATAAAAATTGAAAATAGACAAATAAAACTATTCAGATACAAGTTTGAGGATACAGAAAATGATCTTCAGATTTATAAGTAGGCTAGCTCATGTACTAGTGTCTACTTTGCTCATTTACTTTCAACTCCTAGCCCAGATTCCCAGACAAGAAGAATGCAGTTTGAAAGATTTTTTATTCCCCACAAGAGTACAAGTCTGGCAAAAACCTGCAGTTCCACACTTTGATTTACATCCCAGCACTTGGACTACTTCAAACACTAGTCACAGAGCTGTGGCTGTAGCCAGCAGTCACAAATTGGAGGAAATACCTCTTTGGGAAGTGGACCTTATACAGACTAATTTACAGTGGTCAAAGGCCTGTCCCAGTCTGTTCTACACCAAGACAGGTACTGATGGTACTTCATTTAACGTTCCTAAAACTGCTCAATGATGATCAAACCCTGTGATCTTTTCAACGATCACCATGCACAATCACCATGCACTATTATCAAAATCATAATTTATCCCTGGATTTTGACAGCATCCTTCAAACAGACCTACATGAACTATAAAAATGGATTTTCTTAAGTACAACCTCTATACCACAAGTTCCTTGAGGATGTAGCATGTTCGTATTATTTGATGCTGAAGTTTGTGCCTGATAACAAATACATAATCACTCGTCTGGTGACTTTTGAACAGTCACTTAGAAACTTTCGACCCATGACTACTTGTGAATGTCAACAGAAGACTGACAGAAGAGCCTTTAATAGCAGTGACTTGGACAGATGAACCACTGTCGTCAACCCTTGGCACCATCCTGCAGTACTGGTGGTGAAATAGTTTCCTGTTTTGTATAAAGTCTGATAAGAACAGATTGTAGCAGTGAATCAAACAGATTACCCCACTGCTTGGGTTAAGAGATCATCGCTTCTGCCACAGGAGGAGAGCTGCCAGTCACTTTCTGGGAGGTTTCTGGATTTTTTCAGGCTTAGTAGTTCTGCAGATCTCAAATACAGAGAAAATCCTTATTATATGTAATTGTATTCAAATAGTTGTACATATCGTTTTAGGAACAAAGTTATGCGAGTCTATCAAAATAGTTCTTTTTTTTCTTTGTGGATAACTGATGAGCTTGTAAGTCTTTGTACTCTACCAATAGGAGCAAATGGCCAGAATGACTCTATACCTTGATGAAAAACTAGGCAACAAAGTGGCACAAGAATTACATTGTGTTCCTACCATGAAATAGAAGCCAAAACATCTAAAAACAGTCATCTGAACTGCTCCAAACTGTGTAGTTCTTCTAAGTTCTGAATCCCTTAGTATGAAACTTGTTGCTAGGGTAGTTCACTTGGAATTAAATGCTTCTGGGTTTGAATCCCTGGCAGGTTTCACTGTTATGCCGTTCAGAATTGCAATCAACACCTGCTTCCTCACACTACTCAGGTGAATTTGAGTATCTACTCTGGTTAGGGATTTCCTCTTCGATGTAAAGCAGAAGGTTCCATGTTTTAGGATTAAGTCACACCTCGAGCATGTTAAAGAACCCATCAAAGAACTTATCAAAAAGAGTAGGGATCCTTGAACCAGCCTTCCCAATGTGAGTGAATCAGACCTGTCAGACCCATCAGTTTGGTCTGATGCAGCTAGTACTTACTGGTGTGTTACGCATAACGGTGATTTACAGGTTTTGTGGAACAGACAAACAAACAACGACCAGTAGCCTACATTTCATGATTCTGAACTCTGGTGACCAGTAGGTCAGAATATGAACCATCCCCTTAAACCTTGTACCTCAGAAAAGACCTTACCAAACACATCACTGCATGCTACCTCTGCCCTTTTGGCATGTACAAGGGTGCACTTGGTGACAACCCTTATCTCTACTTTCTTCTGCATCGAAAGAAACTGCTGGTGAAATGTGACTCACACTTTTCCTTTGTAAGCAAAGACTGGCTGCCCCAGTTATTTTCATAAGACTTCAGCCTCCTGGCACTTATCCCAGATGAAGCAATGTTGGTTATTCCAGGGTAACATGGACAGGATGACCCACTTACTGCTAAGTGTTGACAACATTGTAATCCTAGGAGGTTTCAAGAGACCAAAAGTAACCATCAGGAACCACCACAAAGAGGACCTGACATCCTCTTTGTCAAGGACAACAAATGTGGAGACAGTGAACTGTGCAGACCTGGCAGGAAGACAACTTGGGGAGAATCTCTCACTTCCAGTGACTCAAACTTTGACAGTGCCTTCCATCTAAGTTACTTTTTAGGTGAAGTTTCTTCTAGGTTTAGTTCATGGTATGATACACTGAAAAATGTTTACCTAACACAATTTGGCTTAGGTGATACTGTAGCAACTCAGTTGCTGCAGTTATGGTACTATCACTTTGTCATGACAGGGCTTGAGATACTGGATGAATCTGCACTTAAGTGCACCTAAAATTCGAGCTGTGTACCTACAGTTGTACAATGTACTTTGACTGTGAATGCACCGGGGCAGATTAACATATAGTACATCAAATACTACTGTCTACAATATACAGCATATTGTTGTATTGATATTTGGTGTGTGGGTAGGTCTTGATGATACCTGGAAATAATTAGATTTGGGCCCCCTAGAGGCATGTCATGGTACTGCAATGGAATAATACATCAGTTGTAAAGGTAAAAATCATTTGGCAAAGGTATGGGGTTGTGGAACTCTAGTTATCAGCAAAGAAAGCCCTGAAACATAAATACACTCATCAGCTCTGAACTACTCCATCAACTCAGTTGTTAACGAGCCATCACCAGTGTCTTGGAGCATCAGCTTCCCTAGTGCCTACTCATCATCACATTGTCTAGTGGACATTTGCATAGTGGTGACTGATTCTGGGATTCTTGCTATTTTGGGAGCAAACCATCCTGGACCATCAAGGAAAAAAAGAGCTCCTGCCACATTGACAGTTTGATGGATGGCCCAGCATGGAAGTCTGTCCTCATCCTCTACAGGGATCCTCTTCCTGTGTCACTCATCTCATTTTCTGAAGCAAACTCAAAGAAGACATCAGATGATTCTATTTAGGGATTAGGCACTAGATTAGTTGCAGGTGCTATAACACAAGATTCAAACTTTCTTTCTATACTCTATACAACGGAAATTATATACCAAGTAAATGAAACAACTGATTTAGACGCACCAAGAAAAAAACAACTGCATTTTCACCTTTATGAAATACACATGAAGTGCAATTGGGAATTTTTCGTCATTGTTGAAAAGTAGATGCAAGCTCAGAATCTCTCATACAGCGGCATTACATTTGCCAAATATCTAACGACAACGATCAAACACATCCATGACCCACTGGTCTGCTCTATATGGCTAATAGAGACAGACATACTTTACAAAGGCAAAGTGTTAACCTTGCATGCTTCCCGTCGATCTACTAAAGGTCTAGCAAGATTTTTCATGGTCACGCAGGATTCTACCTGACCTGGGTTTAAGGAAGTTGATTCAAATCAGCTGTGAAAAATGCTAGGTGTGAAATGACACAGGTTATACTTCAATGCTATCTCAAACCATGTGTGGAGGTGTAGACCTTGCCAGTCATATAGCTGCTATTCGTTGATACCTTACCCTCATTCTGTACTTTGGTGATGAGTATTTTGAACTCTGACTGCACCTAAGTCATTTCTCTTAATCAAAAGAGCTATCACTGTGGAAAACCCATTGTCATATCTTCTTCTACTTGTGCTTTGGTCCTTTCTTTCTCCTTGAATAACTAGTACAGGTAACAGGTTACATAGGTGTGCTGGGAAAGCTCAGGAGCTACACATGTGAATGACGTATTTCACAATCTGTTGCACACTTTACAAAACCCAGTAGTGGTGCACTTGACAGCAGTAAATTCTTTACAAATGTGTCCTACTTTCTGATCAGTCTCCCTTTCACTAGAACAACAGGAGGGAGTCACTTGTCTCTGATCTATGATAAGAAGGTGTCAGAGAATATAGGCCATCATTCACAGGTGTCAGCCATGATCAGGATTATGTTACCAACAAGTAAATTACTAGACTAAGTATGCAAAGCTCTAAATTTTATACAGTTGTTTTATCAACATACTGCAGACAATATTACAAAATTGATAGGTATTTTTTTAACAAGTAAAAACTGCTATTCTGAAAGGCCAATCCAAAGAATGCATCTAGGTCCCCTGTCTGCTTCCCAAGCTTGTCCTTGAAATGTTTGAAATGCCAGCAGTTATTAGTTTCTAAAGTTAGAAGGCCAGTTTCCCTGAGTATGGTGACAATTGCCATGCTCAAGATGTAACCATTCAATCACTTAGTCTAGGTCAAGTTTCCCTGAACAACATCAAAATGTCAGACACTGAACTGGACTATACTTTGTAAGAGGAATAAAGGAAGGCATTTATATTCTCATGATATGCCATTTATCACTATTTGTTGTTGTTGTTGCTTTTATTATCAGCCACACAGTTCACAATTTAGAAAATTGCTCAATCTTGGTTACACCCCAATGTTGCTGACTTTTGCAAAATAAGACTTAAAGCATTGGCAAAAATAGTTACTTGGTAAAGCTTTCATAAACATGACTGTCTTACCTCTAAACTGCATTAGCTAACAGGGTTATCACACAGCATCTAAGAAGTCAGCTTTATCAAGATTCGCCCTCTGTTATCTTTTTTAAACTCAATTATTTCTGCTTATGTTTGACTCTGGACTGGAGTCAAGTTTTCAGAGAACTGAACTTATAATTACCCAGAGAAAAGTTGGAGAAATCCCTTAAGAGGGTTACCCAATTAGTTTGGTACCCAGATGATTGGAGATGATATGCCTGACTTTCTGCAATCATTAGACATAAAAGGCCTGTTTCAGAACTTCAATAGATGCATTTAGAAGAACTTGAAAAAGCTTTTAGGGACTTAAATGCCAGGATTGTGTCGGGGAGCATAGGGACAAACAATTTGAGAAGGTAAACCATTTTGTGGGGTGTGTTGCCACATATGGGAGTAGATATTACATAAGGCTATTATTGGACACCTGCCATGAAGCTAGCTGTGTGATTGGTGAACAGGAAACATATGAAAGCACAACTTAAGTCCGTCAAAACCACATCACGTGCCAATGCCAAGAGCAACAAACAATCTACTAAGTTGCTTGATTGGTGTCTAAAAGAAGTTTTGTGAGCACAATGACAGCAACTTACTTTCTGCAGTATTTGCAAAGGTATATCATGCACTATAATGGGAAACGTTCCTTACTTTTCATTCATTTTATACAATCTTTCAGCTTTACATTGTCATTAAGATCTTCTGTATTTTTCTATTAGAAATTCAAGACAAGAGGCTCTGTATTTTTCTATTGAAAATTGCCATAATCAGTTTTTTTAGTGGCTTAACGTTATCAATAGAAAACCTCTGTTCGCCCTAATTTCTTTTCCCTTAATGGGAAAAGAAAACAGCCTTGGGAAGCTAGAGGATAATTCAGAAAGAATGTTATGGCTCAAATATTGATAACGCTAACAATTATTGTTCAAATTCACCACAATGTCCTTTAAAGTGTGTTGTTGTTTTACTATGGTGGCACAAATTGTACCCATTGGCAGAAGTCACCTAATGCTTTGTCACAGAAGTTCACATAAGGTCAGACACCGGGTTATACACTATTTACAAAGGGGATATTCTTTCCAATAATGTAGTGAGCCTACGAAATCTCTAAATACCAATCAATTCTCTAGTATAAACTTCACCGAAGGCGCTGACAAAAACACATGGCCAAGATTGGCAAGAAGAAGGAAAGCAACAGGTGTCAGATTTGACACCTTCTCACTCCGCAATGTTGGACAAAACTTTAAGCTCCCCTTCCTCTGCTCTTAATTCTTGTAGTGTTAACAGCTGTGTTTACAAACGTGTACCTGTCCCTTTGCAAAGAAAAAGCGCTCACCTGAATACTGTATGGGCTCGCTCTTTCCGCAGCCGTGAGCCAGGAAAATCCTGTGCGCCCAACAGACTGTCAGCGCCAGTAGCCGGCCCCACAGCGCCATGGCGCCGGGCGGGACACCGGGCTCTCCAACCGGACTCCTCTACACTCCTGTTGTCAATGTCGAGTCTAGGTCCTCGTAGATCCTATTGGAAAACCTGCAGGAAGGCAGAGTGCGATTGTAGGTCAGACTTCGGTCCAGACTTCGCCATCTGTTAGTTCACAAACTGACAAGAATAATACACATGCTGCGGTAAACAGGCGGAACTGTAGCCCATCAAACGTAGTAAATCTACAGGCCCGGACGGTGTTTACGCGCACTTATTTCCTCCTATCACAGCTGTTTATTCCGAAGAAACTACAAGCCAGAGAGCACAAACATACAGTTCTCTTGATAAACTACAGGACACAGCAGCCAAACGATTTGGACATAAGTAACTAGGACAACATGTTTCCTACAATTGCACGACTTGGCGAGCGCCTCCTTCTGTCCTGACTTGTTGCCAAAAGTTGGTCTGTAGGGGTCGATCCATTCTTGGATGGGGGTGCTGTAGCATAGCTTCTCTTGCTGTTGTGGCAGTTTTTATATTTCAGCCATACCATAGTTGGCACTAATTTTGACACTTATTCGTGTCTGTCTACTGCTTTTGTGTCCGTCTGTGTGTCTGATTGTTTGTTTGTCTCTGTGTGTGTGTGTGTGTGTGTGTCTGTGAGTTTGTCTGTTTCTGTCTGTCTGTGTGTCTACCTAGGTGCTTGTATATTTCTTTCTCCACCTTGTGTGTGTGTGTGTAGGTATGTGCTTGCTTGTATGGGCTTTGATGAAGTATAGCATCTCTTCGATACTGTTCTTTACTTTCTTTCATTTTCTTTCCTTCAACTTGACCTTCTCAACCACTCCAATACAAGGCTACTTTGTTTGCAAATACATGTATTAACTTTACAAGACTGTCAATAAAAGAATACATTGAAGTTCCGCTTTATCGAAATTAATTAGTGCCGTGGTGGTTTCAAGGATCAAAGATCATGCGCCTGGTTATCCTCCATTAACCTAGAGGTCCAACCGTGCTATTGACAGACTATGACATTGACATCTATTCTGGTTCTCTCCAAGCAGAGGTTGTCAGGGAAGACTGTAACCTACTTGTCACATGCCCCTGCTCGCTTTTAATTGCTTTCTGTCTGTCTGCCGGTTGAAAGGAAACGGGGCATATGAGGAGAAGGTCACAATCTTGCAAATCAACATGCTTGGAGAGTAGATTCTGGAACTGTATCACTATAGCTGATTGCGTAGAGATATAACGGTACCGCTAGATTCCTTTGGCTTTGCTACGATAGTTGAAACAGAAACTCAGCTGGTACGTAAAACTAGCTAGGATCAAGCGCGCCCCGTTTGCCCCCAAGCGATTCGGAGAATTCTTATCGGAGAGATATCTTCATCGAGATGGGGAGATATCACTTCAGCTGGGAATCAGCCAAAGGAACTGCATAGAAGTTTACAAGTTGGATGTTCCAAGACGGAATGACAAGGCCCTTGGCACACATCTCAAGGCCCAACATGATCTGGCACACGTCGTCTTCAAAGGCTTATCCTTTCAACCAGGATAACCTTGCTTTCAATGTCAAGATTTCTTTACATCATCAGGGCGTATCTCAGGGACTCAGTCGGTCAACAGCGAGTTTTGTTGAAACAGCCCAGCTCAAGGCAATGATGGAGTCGCAGACGTCGGGTGAGCTAGACCAGAGACCAGACCAGAGTTGAATCTTTGGGGGAGTGTGACCTTGTGCAAGTGCACTACTGGAAGAAGATGAGATTAAAACAGGTCTAACAGGAGGGGTTGGGTCAATTAAGCTTTTGTTCGCCCCATTGACATAAAACTAATAGATAATAGCGCTTTTAGTTTTAAATTGTATTTTTGTTTACCCAGCATTGCCTGAAAAACAGGTTGTTATGTACCTGAGTGTTACTGCTGGTAAAATAAATAAACTAAACTGAAACCAACATACAGAATTCAGGACGTGGCACAACGAAAGAATACCACAATCTTGCGTGCGAACATCGAACGTTGCACTACTTTAGGTGCAGACATGAAGTTGAACGTAATCCAAAGCAGAAACCACACTCAAGTGGTACATTTGACTTTGCAGACCGCCTACTTAATGACAGGGTTATAATCACTCCAGCGGCGATAATGCCTTTCCTTCCAAGGACGTTTACATCTGTTGTGACTCAAGTTCCGTCTGTCTGTGTACATGGCATATCTACAATGTTCCAAGGCAAGGTCTCTAACTGGACCACAAAAACTGACTAGGGGTCCTCGTAAAAACAGCGGTCTCGAAATCTATACTCCAGAGTATAGGCTAATGGGCGCAGGTTCTAACAAGGCAACATGGTTTGACAGACACCAAACTTTTCTCTAGTGAGCGGCTGGACATTCCTACGATTCCAGCCAGTCTGTTTAGAGCCGACTATAAGTCATTACGATCTGCTGTGGTGAGATTCTAGCCTAGCGTGACCCAGAAGTGACAGCATATATTACCCTTTGAAAACGACAGATCTTAAACATGTTAACTTTAGACGGGCCGCTTTCTATCCTGTCAAATGATAAACAGTTCCTTTCAATGTAGCTCATACGGCCTACATGTGTACCAAAAAAACTGATCATAAATATTTATCTAACAACGCATATATGATCATCTTTTCAATGTGCAAGTCAATACCAATAGACACGCGATTTATGGTCGAATGTCAGTCTTTTACGCCGTTTCTTTATTTTCATTATTTGGAATTCCTGTCCTTGCTTCGTCCCATCCCTTTCAGGCATGATTTAATCTTGCAAAGAGCAGATGTAAAAATCTTGCACTCTTGGCGCCTCCGACGGCAACTTTCTCCCGAACCTAAATATTTCTTATCACCAAGATCAAACTCTGTAAAGTTCACACAAAGGTGCACTAAAAGGTTTTCCTTGCAATCCAAGACGGTTAAACCTGAGCTCCCCCAAGTTGGGTCGGCGGAACTTTATTTTGCCACATTGTGCTCTGGCATGACCCTGAACGTGAAAGGTGCCAATCAAAGGGAACTGCGGTTATGGTTGCGGTAATACTGACCTCATCAGTCAAAAAGTCAAGTACTTTTGGAACGAGAATAATTCAGCTTTGCCAGGAATCGTTCCTCGTGTTTTCGCAAGCGGAACCAGGTTCTCGCCTTTGAAACTACAGAATCTTTCAGTCTTACTCTTGTCTTGACACCCACATGCCCTCCTCTTTTTCGTGTCAAGGTCCTAAAAGAAATCCACTGTTCCGTAAAATCTTTGAAAATGATGGCCTTGATGGCGTTATCAGGACTCGTTTGATGACGAAATGAAACAGCTGGTATTGTTTACTAGCATAGCAATAATTGCATCCATTGAAGGTACGAAGAAAAAGCTTTCATCGTCCATTACGGAGCGGTCATCAGACGGTCACACCTTTGTGCTGGAGTCGTTTGCAAATAAAAACACCTTAACTGGCTACTTCGGTGGTTTGTAATGTGGCGGCTGACACCAGGGTCAGGGTGATTTAGTAAGGTGTACACAACTTTTAACGGAGTCTCAGATAAAACTAATGAAGCATACCGCCTGGAGAGGGCATGGCCAGGGGGCTTGAGTGTCTTGAGCCCCGTAAAGAGGACTCGGACAATTTTTACTTACCCTGGACGGTACTTCCGGGGGCGAGGAGTGCAAAGTATGGTTTTTAGTTTTGTACAGATAGAAAATTATCAACCGGATCAGTCGCACATGTCGGACAACTAAAACTAGTTATCCGAAAGTCAAATATTCCCTCCAAAATGAAACGGCACGTTTTGCACCAACTTGTTGCACTTGACTTATTCGTTTATCGTTTACCTTTTGTAAATGACGTAACATTTAATGACATGAATTCTATCCTAAAGGCGTTCGGCATAATCTGTTTCGAAGCAACATTATGAGCACCAAAGCACAACCGGTAAGTAAATTATGAAAGTGAGCTATCACATGTAACGTTAATGTCGCTATGAAGAGTAATTAGTTTTTGGAACATTAAAATCGGGAAAGAGTCGTCGACGGAGAGAGTCAGTAAACTCGAAGAAAAGGGAAGGGACAACGGAACATATGCGGTTGCTGTCTGTCTATCCAAACACGTCTAAGAACCATCTACGAGAGATGAGGGACCAACCATAAAGGTTTACTGCATCTCAGGTCCAGGTCTGTTGTTACAGTAGTTGTACCAGGCAGATCGCGTTTACTTCGAATCAATAAAACTAGCCATACATGTTACGTTAGTTAGTGAACGCATACCCCATCACTCTGAGTACAAAATCACAGCAGTACTATCGACAGTTACGACTATTTTCTACTTCCGTATTTCCCAGCGGCGGCAGGCAAATGTTAGATCGGCTTTCGTCGGAAATGCGAACAAGCTGGCAGGGGCCTGAGGTACAACAGGAATTACTGCAGTACGAGACTGTCTGATTCACTTCGAGCTTAGCCCTGTACATTGTACACCGGATGGTCATTCTTTATACACTTACCTCCTCAGGACAGCTAAGAAGCAGTTTATTTTTTTATTTACTTTAAGACATCTTTCTTAAGCCGGAAAAATCGTAAGATGCCAGACATTCTCCTTACCTTCACATCTTGGACCAAATTCGCGGGGCCAATTTTCCAAACACACGCTTTCCTTATCGACCGAGACATTCCGAAACTTCACTTCAGACCTATCGGCGCAGGAGGAGCTGGGGGGGTATCACGTGATGCCTCCGTGACGGGCTTATCCAATCATGTGGCTGGTACTTTGTAAATACTCCGTAAGGGGTGTTGTTTGTTACTCCTCAGTTTTGTGTATTTTCTGACAATTGGTCTTGTTTTGAAAGACCCAAGTTCTGCCAAACTGTTGCAGAGATATGTCTTCATCGTTGGAGAGAGATTCTTGTGCCCAGGTACGTGTTAACTTGCCAATTTTCACGTCGAAATATGTATGACCCTCTGCATGCTTATAGCGGGCCCTTGGAATTTGCCCATTTTACGTAGTTTTCAGGGGTCTAGTTTTCAATTTTACAGCGTGGTTCATTACAAAATTTTTGTCTCAGCGTAAAGTCCGTGTCTTAAACTTCTCAAAACTCAAATTGAACCACATTGAACCACCAATAGTTAAGCCACTAGAAGCGGTCAAACTCGGCGAGGCAAGCGGGGCCCTGCGGGGCCCGCCGTGAAATCCAAGATGGCGGCCCGGTTACGAAGCAACGTGTTATTTTGTCATGTATGACTTTTTTCGGGGATTCCTTCCTTATTATTCGATTCTATGGTAACAGAAAAATACCAAAATCCGACTGGGACCAAACTGGGCATTATGGGGATATTAGGTTTCATCATAATTGTGAATAAATCCGGCAGAAAATACAAGATTTTATATCGCTGCTAAATGGGGAGGGGGGCTAAAAATTGTACCTATCGTAATCGTTCGTTTCCTCCCCAGAAAACTTGTGTGAAAAATCAGATAACGTTGTAAACAACAAGGACTATTACTTCTGGGAATACATTGGCTCTGTTCCAGATGGAACCATTCCAGATGGAATGCAACATTTCCATTACATGACAGTCAGTACTAGTAAATGGGAGTGGACAACTACATGTATAAATTTTTGGTAGTTACATTATAAGTTACATCAATCCTATCCACTTGCATGAATTTTTCCTGTGCTTTACCTGACCGAAAATCATTCTTCTTCCTGACTTAGGTTTGATGTCAACAACCGAGCAGTACAGTAACTGTCGGAGTCAGAGAGTGGAGGTTTCAATACAGACCCTCAGGGATTGGATCAGATATTTTCATGCCACTAGGAAATGTCTGAGACAAATTCTACAATGCTGGGTTATAAATTTAACTCTATTTGTACTTGTGAAGAATCTATGTTTCATGAGTGTCCTAGTGTAAAAATGACAGTTCACTGTTGTGTCCCAGATGTCTAATGTTCCCAATACTAAAGCATTTTACTATCTACAGTGGTCATAAGTTATAATATGTTGACTCCCAGTATTTCAAATGCAAGACATACAAATTTATTTTCCACAATCTTAGGGTTAGGGTTAGGCAAAGTCATTCTCTCGTTTGAAAAGAATTTCTCCAACTCCAAGTTCTTCTTACATATAAGTTTTTATTATCATTGAATATCACACAAGACAAAAAGTGTTGTAGCCTGTCACATAGAATATGCTGACTGTTAGTATTTCAAATACATATTCTTGCAACTTCACGTGTCCAACACTCGATATCAACAAATATAACTAAACGTTAAAGATTCATGAAAAATTTTCCATCATCTTCTTACATAGATGTGTTATAATTGGTTCTTTGCAAAAAGGTAACGCAGGATTCTGCACAGAAGTGCAAACTAGTCTACAATCCACTCTTCATGTCATTGTGAGCCGATACTACACTACAAGCTATATACTACCATCACAAATCTGCTGTCTATTTCACAATGTGATCAAGGCATACAGGAATACATAATGGTGAACTGTTGTAAGAAATGGAGTTTTGGCAAACCTGTATCACCCGATGAATGTGAACAATGTACAATGTACAAAATATTTGTTTGGTTTGTTTGTCTATAGATATGATCTCATGCAATCTACCAGTACAGTCTAACTGAAGCTACATTCTGTACAGCCAAAATCCATTAGAACCTCTACACAACAATTCTTGAAGATGCACATAATAACCTGACTTATCTAGCAAAGTTCATAGACCACACACATGATCACAACTTACTTTGAGGCAAATCACACAGGTAAGTACAATACTGAACAATCGTTCAGTCATGTATTTGATATCTAACTGTGCTTGGAATGGGTATTGGAACATAAGGACAACATATGGACAATCTAGACTATTGTACATTTTCATTTTCAAGCAATGACACCATCTACTCATAACTGCATAAATACAAGACAACAACATTGAAATACAGGTAATCTTCAATACAGAGATTGAGTGCTGTGCAACATTACATCAAATACAGTGGATTAATCCCCCTTCACTGAAAAATCCTAAATTGTTTCAGCAGTTTTTGGTAACATGCACACACAGACACAGCAAACTTGTCTACAATGTAATAAAGGCTATACCACCAAGTATGAAGTAAGTACATGCTTAGATAGGTTTGCTCATGTCCAGCAGTACTGGCAAGTAACATACATGTATCTGTTTTCAGTCATTCAGAAAGACTTATTTATACAGTCAATGTAATTGTCTTGATGTTCACCTCTGTGTTGGTTGCTTTAAGAAATAAAAAATGACAAATACAAATGCATGCCATTTACCCTTGTGTAGCCAACATGAGGCACCAACAGCATATGTGGTGATACTGATAACTCTGTAGATGAAGCAAGGACTGGCAGAAGTAATGTACATTCTGTGGATCATAAAACAAAGAAAATGGGCATTCCATGTGCAGCCGGGTTCAAGGTAAGTTTATATTTATATTCAAGATATCCACAAAAGTGACACAGTCACATAAAATTACACCACATGTAGTTATAATTATTACCGAAATTTTGAACTGTACTGTGTCTGTGAGCACTTTCCATGTTTGTGTGCCGATACAAAATTGAACAACACCGTGTAACTCGGCCCGAACTTGTACACGAGTCTATGACCTGGGGATATATACATCGCCCCCCTCCCCCTTAGCTGCCGAGCGAAAAATTTATGCACAATCACATAGCAACGAAAATAACTGCAGTATATCGTTACGCCCCACACACAAGCAACAGTAGGTGCATATACAAATGTAGTGCTAGTAGGATTCACCATATCATGTGCAATATGTTCTGTAGCTTCCGACCATTGTTGGTTTGGGAGCGTACGGTATTTCTTCCATCGGGGTAACGTTAACCATTGCAAATGAATTACACTGTTTAATAACAAAGTCTACACAAACCTTGTGTTTTGTGGGGACACGAAGCTGACCGGAAAATGGCTGTTGGTGGCCTAAAACAGCACTAGAAGAACACGATATCCTCCAGAGGCAGCCATTTTGGGCTTGTTTACGGAGCTCCAGGCACGTCCTCCTCCCGGGGCGGCTGGCAGCTCAAATGAGCCCGCTGGGCGCCAGGCGTGAATAATTACCCGCCATACCTTGCGACCCCTCCGGCCCCCCCTGTATCGGCGATACTGTTGTCTCCGGAACCACTGGCGGGGAAAACTCCGTAAAACTTAACTGACGACGGCAAACAGTAACGTTCCTCCAGCAAAGTGTATACAGACTTACGTCTTACCGTAGAGTGCAGAACTGAGGCCGATGGAGAACATGTGGTTCCACGTTCAACAGGAATCCCCACTCTAACATCACTCCTCACCTTACTACAGCCCCTCCATCTGATAACGCACCTCCACACACTTCCCGTCTGCTTGGAATTTAAGGTCTTGTTACTCTCGTATGCGTCCCGGAGCCGCTACAGTGTTATCCAACAGGTCGCACTCAGGAAAGGTTTTTGGCTAGCGTTACACACTGGCAGCATGCGGCCAATGTTGACAGGGGGAGGGGAACGCGCAGTCACGGGTGAGGTAATGTGTAGTGACATCTGACCTCCTCCTGCAGCATGTAAATAACGCTGGAAGGCTCTGATAGCGTAAAGTAGGGGGTAGGTAAGTCTGGATCAAGGCTGGGGAACCCGATTTCCTTTTATAGAGCAATAACGGTGATGGAATCCCGCTCGGAGCTGAGATAAAGTACCGTGATAATCTCTGTCTTGGGAATATTCGTCTGATGACATGTACAGGAGGTGACCAACCTCATCATCAGTTCGTAATTGAATACGGTATATTACAACAGCAGGCCCAGACTGTTGAACTTGTCAAACATTTCAAAATGTATAGAGGGCGTTATTCATTTGCCAGAGCACTTTCACCAAAGTACATGGTGTAATAATGATGATGATGATGATAATAATAGACAGAATCTAAGAGTTGTTCTTCCCAAGCGGTAGGCTACTGATCTTCGATACTGCAGGTACATTCAGAATATCTTCTGTGTCTAACGAAACTTCGTCATATCTGGTCTGACTGTTCGAGACTTATCGGATAATAAGTTATTCAGCCTGTGTCTCCGATATATTTTTCATAGCTGATCATAGCAAAATATTCATTCGTTGCAGCACAGATGATCTAAGTCTTTAAACTTCCCTCCTTCCCTCCTATTTATAGCACTTGCATTTGTTGAACATTTTCTGGTGAAATTTTAACGAAAGCAGCAACGGAAACTTTCACTGATAGTTTTCCCATTATTACATCAGTCATGATTTAGGCTGTTCTATACAGTACAAACGGGTCTAGAGAGATGTCTAACTTCACTTGTGTGCGCCGGTTGTGTAGTAATCTTTTATCCTTTAAATCGACCTCATGGCCTCATCGACATTGCCCCCCCCCCAACTGTTAGCATCATTGCCGATAACATTAAGGTGTGGCGAAAGACGGTTGTGACAATGCAAGACCCAAAAACTGTTGAAGGCTCCCATCATCTTACTATTTAGGTTGTCTACTTCTGATCATCAAATCGAGAGGTGTCTAGATTCACACCCTCTGATATGGCGGTTATTCCTATATGATCAAAGTTGTGTATTGACTGTACACTAATGAAAATGTAACGTTGTTTTTTCTGACACTGATCTTATGTCGACAGCCACCGAAGAGACTGCTACTCAGACAGTTGTCGCCAGAGGCCAAAGTTCCCAACTTCAATCTCAATCCCATATGGCACCGCTGTAATAGGTAAGGTAAATCAGCCCTCCTCAGCTGAGGTGAAGCGTGTTTTTATTCCGCTAGTGAACTCCTTTACCATGACTCGTATTTTCAGCCAACCATACCCCCACTCTTCTCATCCAGTGTGCTGGGTTATTTCACTACCGAGGTTTTACATCTGAGGCTTACACCTGAAGCTCCGTGGCTTTACGCCACCATCCTGAATTGACGTGACTAATACATGCCCTCACATTATGCCCAAGGGGAGCTCGAACCTCCACCCTCTAGATCTTTATCCACTATCCATGGAAGTACATGTACTATTCACCAGCTATAGGTACGTGACATCCAGCCCAACAGAACAAGAATGGTCGTCCCCCCTAGGTTCTCGAAGCGCAACATCAGCCTAGTCCTATCAGTGGACGTCATGCAGTTGACACTCACCTTGGCTGACACTAGACGCATGCAGGAGATGCAACGAATTGAAGACCCAGCAGAAAGTTGTGACACTTTCAACAGTCTATGCAAGTCGCAATAACAACTTTGACTTCTGGAATCATTGAGAAATGTCCGTGGTCTTTAAGTGTCAAGCGCCGATTATAATACTTAACTTTGCCCGTACACGTGGCTCTGTCGTTCTATCAGACCAATACTTAGAATAAAAAGTTAGATACTCGGAGTCTAGAGCTCCTGGGCGGGACTTCGCTTCTTTTGTCGGTAGGAGGCGCGCCTGTGCAGGCTCTGTATACCGTACCGAATGACACCTGCTACTATGTCATCATAGGCCTGCCAGACGACATGCTGTTCAAAACAAACCAAATCCCTGAAATAACACATGTCTCTCCCACATCATCACAGAGAACTATTAACTTGAATTATTGCGAGCGGATATCAACCCAAATGCATGACCTTCTCATCCCCCCCATCACAAGGAAATTTTTGGACAGGCCCAATAACGGTCATGAGAAGAAACGTGAACATCTGCCAGACCTTGACCATGAAACTTCCCGTCTGCTCAGGGGATGGTGTATAATTTGTTTGTGTAATTAATACAGGATTGAGGAGGGTTCAAACGCGATCCTCGAAATGTATATAACACGGTGAACCTTCGGGTTCATGTTTTGTTTGGGGGAAACCGATTAGTTGGTACGAAAGACAGAACATTATCCATATGGACGTTGAAGAATTAGAAGAGAGACAGCGCTGCGAATAATCTAGCTTACTCAACGCTGGCTATTGCGATAAAGGAGAGCGGGAATTCAATCCTAGCGAATGCACTTAACTTGAGATAATTTGAACAAAAAGTAGTTTTCAATTCCGGAAATGGGATTGACCAAAAGGTCAAGTCAAACACAGAATGTGATCGTGTCAGCATCTACTTGGAATGCTCACATGTATATGCATCATGCATCAAGAGACTTAAATGTTGCATTTCCTTAACACGAAAAAAAAGCCGAAACCTTCATAACAATAACAGTCGAGCTTCGGCCGTATTTTCAAGTGATCAGCAGAGGGTGACCGAATTTAAAAAAAAATCGCCCGACACTTGATCATATTTTTAAACTGAAAATCTATCCTCATCATACTGGACATGGCTCGGTGAAAAATCGCGCGTTGATCGAGAAAACATGGGGCATATTATGCTGAAAATACCAGACTCGTCGGCCGATGGTTTTTCCTGCTATGTTACACAGGCTTAATCGTTGATGCTTTGTCCCTCACTTGCCCTTGCCAGATCATCACCTTGTAACGCTTGGTGACGCTCGGTAACCGGAGTCCTCACAAGGTCAATGTCAGTGTTCTTGAACATGACCTACAGCTTCTTAACGCAAGACCGGGTACTTGTTATCGCTCTTATCATCGTAGGAATCGTAATAATCGTTATCAACGTCGTCTCACTTAGCTTTGGTCATAAGCTAGCGCGAAGAACTAATATTTCACTAAGCCGGAACAGGGGAATTATTATCAAGACCTGTCAGTCTAGGTTTATGTGGAGTTAACACCCAAGGACATCTATAAGGGATATGGCGCTGCAACGAAATCACCTGTCAGTTTCTATCTTAATATCTACCAAGTTACTAAGGTAAAGCGGTCAAACCACAGACGAAGCATGACACTTTTTCTTTGGAAGTTACTATAACATTGCAAATCACTGTTACCGTATTACCAGACAAAAAACAACAATAAAAGACATCTTTGTAATTCCTTTGTTCCATCACACTAACACTGCCTACTGTATCATTTCTTGCATGTTCGTATATTGGAATATGAACCTAGAACAGCATGACGTCCATGCCTTCCCTTGGTGTTTTTGTATGGATGAACGACTTCCACCTGTTCAATTAACGACAACCCCTTTTCTTCGACACTACGAGCCACCCCCGGCTCTTGTCTAAAAGTGCCGGCGCGACAAAGGACCAAACTGAGACAAAAGTTATGTAAGAAATGTCAACGTTAGCATGCATCCATCTGTTGTGTCTTATCAAATTTTGCACCACTGCGAGCTGGATCTGTAACTGTTGCCGAACCCTTCTTACACCAATGTAAGCTTGTACCCACAGACATACTAGGTGGGACAGTGGATAGAAAAAGACGACATACAAGGAAAATGTCATGTTTCCCCCCTAACCTCTGCTCGGAGAGTACAGACATACTACCCTTGGATGTTCGTTTGGATCAGCTCAACAAGCGCTTCGTACTTCTCTTGAGGCTTGACAAACGAAACTGAAGTATTGTGTGTATAACTATAGGATATAGATTCCATGTAGACGACATAACGTTACATCCCGATGGGAAACTTACTTTCACTATCAAAGATTGTTTTTAAAACCGTTCTGACAACTCAGAGGCTAGACTCACCAGTAGAGTGACATGCCAGTACCTGACGATGGAAGCCGTGTCTTACCAGAACAGGACATGCGGAGGGATATTCCTGTTTGGGCGTCTAGAGTTGGGCCTAACCCTCCCTGTCACCAAGTCTCGCTCAGTCCGGTGGCCTCGGTCAAGTCAGACACTCCAGTCAGTTATGAAGGGGCCGACTGTTGATAAATATATGAGGGAGTTTGTAGTCTTTCATCGTCATCGCTGTTGGAACAGACTAGACGACACAAGGCGCCTTACAGCTATATATAGTTTAAGAGGTTAGCAAAAGTAAGTGGTGTTTTGCAGTCGATCGTCGGCACTAGGCCGCAGAAATGCAATATCAATGGTCCAGATAGATGGAAGGGATAGATA
>NC_049986.1:13600897-13621289 GCF_000003815.2 Branchiostoma floridae | reverse complement strand
TAAAAGCAAGCAATTTCTGAAAGAAGATTACACCTTACAAGAGAAACCGAGACAATTCACCTTGTTTTAGAAGGGTGTATAAGATTTTTCAATACAAAAAGGAATATTGAAGGACTAATTATAACTTCAGTGGATAAAGACGGAGGAAGATACAATAATCAATGTACCACTTGTGTGTTGAAGTGGATACAACACCATGTAAAGCATTTGTAAAAGAAGCCGTCACACATTCATCAGTGCCATGACAAATGTGGGCACAAAGACGAACCGACAGTCTGGAACACCCACAATTGCTGCAAACTGTCATAAACGCGTTGTGATTGATGATCGGTTTGTTGCCGCAAACCCAACAAGGCGTAAACCCTGCTCCCACACGTCTGGTGAGGGAATTGTGGGGTCAGGTGCACCCGGGGTTAGGGCAGGTCCCAGGCACAGACGGACTGACAGCGAACATGGAAGAACGACATGAAGGCATACCACAGGACTGCACGGGCCAGTTGGGCTTTTAGTCCAGGAAGGAGAGTGGGACTGACTGCGGTAGGGAAATTAATTGCCCATTCTGCGGTCTGCACGGTAGGTAAACATGAGTTGACGCCACGCCAAGGTGTACCGAGTCCAGTCAGAAAGTGACAAACTTGATTGTTGAGCTCACAATGCCACTGCGCCACTCTACTAAAACCAAGCCACGCCAAGTTGTGTGAGAAAATAACGATTTTTTGGACACTCATCTCAAAACGAATCCATAAAATTACACGGCGTTAGGATGATCGACGGTTTTGTCTACGTTTGATTCTGCAGAGTTTCTGCCGTACAACCCCGCCATCAAGATAACAAATACCTTTCGTAACCCAATCTGACGGCTTTTATTTGACCTTGATTTCAAACCCTTCAACTAACCTCCTAAGATTCGATCATCTCATGCTCATCTTCGGCGTCCTTACAATAATGCCACCTGTCGCGTTTCTGAGATATTTTCGTGTGCTCTGCAAGCGCAGGTCATTGATCCGAGTGACAAGTGGCTATCACCAGTTGTCCATCAGCTCCCAGCGCCGCTGCAGCTTTCTCGATTGCCATAATTCTCTGGTCAATGTCGGAGCTGGCAATCGAAGGACAAACATACTTCCAAATAATCTTGACTGGTGTCTATTCTCAAGTTGATTTTTCATCTGCCCTTGTATCTACCTCTTGTTGACAAAGCACTGGTGGCGAGTTTTCTGAGCAGTCTAGCGTGTTAGCACGGAATATCTGGTATCAGAAGGCGGTCCTTGTTGTCGACCTGTAGACATTCGTCACCAGGGAACGATGGAAAAACATTAGGATGTCCTTATAAGTTCAATATGATGCTACACTGTACTTTCCACATTCATACATTCCGGAGTCTGTACACAGCAAACGCGCAGTGTCTTTCCACAGCACCTATGTATAAACTGTTGGGAAAGTCGAGGAAGAGATTCCAGACTTTAAATACATGATGCGAAACAGAGATCAACACGGAAAGGCTGTGTCTAGGCCCATGGTCTGGTTAATAGCACCACATTACACTGTACTAAGTTCCCTTCATTGCTCACGTACATTCTCACGGTCCATGCGACTATTTTACACACATCGATAGATATGTCTACAAAAATCGTTTTTTTCCACCAACATTCAAATGATTTTAACACATAGCCTCCTTCTTTATGAGTAAGCCTCATTCTTCATGTGGATAAAACCCCAAAACTGTTACGAAAACAACAACGTGCTATTCTTAACTTGTCTTATAATTTGCCAATTTTGTCGTAACAGGAGCCAAGTTTTGTTGAGACGTAGATTCGTGTGCAGTCTGAATGGTGACATGTGGCACGTGGCTACTGATAAATCGTAATATTGTTTATTCTATAACTGACAGCAGACAGTCGTCAAGGTGACCAGGGTCACTAATAACAAAGGACATCAAACGTCTCTTTAAACATCAGTTAAGGACGAAAGCAATGCAACTGTTACAGAAAAAGGTCTAATCATCGAAGGCAGAAGTTAATCTTCAATGTAAACATGTATTGGTAGGATGAAGAATTGCAGAAATAAACATAGCCGTTGTTGAGCAGAAACTTTTGGTTCGCCAAAAATAGCACAGTGCTAGTGGAGCTGTCAAGAAAGCCGTATTAGTGGGATTAGGAAGATAGCGCGATGATTGACAGCTGAGCAATCATGGTGTCTGTATGTTTGTCTAAGGTTTGGAGTTTGCTGGAGGCGGGGTGGTCTGGTGACTTCAATGCCACAAAAATATCAAATTGTAGCGAGTTCCCTAAAGAAAAGCAGACATTGGATAGATATCAGGCTATTGATTTTGTACAATGACTGTTCACACATACGTCACATTGCCGATGTGGTGCTCGACTCGAAAGTTTCATCCACCTGAAGATTCAGGAAATTGAATCTAAAGGATAATTCTAATAAAACCTACCACGCTTGGAATAAAACAACTGTTAACTGAATACTAAAATATTCACCCATTGTGTGGCGTTAGGTCTTTGTCGGTCTGGGAAGAATCTGTCAAACTCCGGTTTAATTCAGTCATCTTCGGCATCTCAAACAAACCCTGACCCAGCCAAGAACCACAAAGAACCACTATACGGACCACCAGAGGAGAAGTAAAAACGCCGTGAACATTTTCTCCTCTCTGATGTCCTGGGAACAACCAACTCTTTCATGGTTATTGTCAACATCTACCAGGGTTGTCTGAGAAAGTTTGTCATTGATACGAACGACGAAGAAACACAATAGGCGTCCCAGTGCTACTTCGGGATACGGTATATCAATAGGTTATGGCGTTAGCTCCCATACACATTGTAACATGCATTCTGTTGACCTGTAGTACACAGTACAATGTACAATGTACTACACTGGAGTACCTCTCAATGATATAGAAGCACGATATGTTGTTATGACATGATGCCTGGAGGCGCGGCCCGGTGTATATCCGCCTGTCACGGACACCTCGTCTGTTCATTACGCCATTAATAGCGACAGACAAAACTTCCGATCTCAGAAGGTTATCTTGCTCACAACAAAATGCCAAATGCCGTGGAGGTATCTTGTTCAACCGACAACAAGAATGTTAAGTTGGACAAGTAAGATAGATCTTATTGCAGAAGCGAACGTGTAAGCATTTTGACTCACCCATCAAAGGACGATATTCCTCAAGAAACTGCCACAGCACTCCATGTTAAAAGCCAAGACTTGAGAGCACTCTTCTTCTTTGTGTTAGGCTGCCATCACTCTGGAATATGGAATATCTATAATCAGGAAAAGGAACCTTAGATCCTTAATCGGACAAGCAAGGCATGAAGACCGAAGTAGCCTCCGTGCCGGCCGTCTGTCGCCCGTCTCAACCGGCCACGTCTCGCAGGTATGACACCACCACTAGTGGCACTACTCACTGCTGCCGCGGGAATGTACTACTGACCCAGGTAGCCAGCGGCACATGGTTTACTCTTGCAGATACTGATGACATCGGTAAATAAGCACTGCCGATGAAAGCTAACCAGTGAAAATGTTGTTCTAACGGAACAGTTAAGACGATGAGGTCGCTGACTTGCTAGGCATGTGACACAACTTTTCTCCTATAAATCTGATAGTAAAGTCGTAAGATTGATACCGTCATTAAAACATCAAGATAAGCCATAACTGCCATGTAGACAGCTAAAGGTAAACGGAGGCATACAAACGGCAATCCTAGATGGGGCATAACTGTTAAATAAGCCTCATGAGGTTCAAAAACGATATACTCATGAGGATGTGGATATTGAGAGCATGACCTTCTCTGAGTTGTTTACTGCCATGCCAAGTCCTCCGAGCCAGACCCTCGTGCTCCAGTGTTGAGGTGATGGGTGTGTGTGCCTCTTCTCCTTATCTGGAACACTCGTGGTGACAGGAAGTCCTTACACAGGTCCTGTCCCCGGTCAAGGGTAGCGATAATTGGGACCAAATGTACCGTAACACTCACCTAGCCACGAATCATCATGATAGACGAGACCGTTGAGTATCCAGCTATAATCCAGTTACAAAATGCAAAGCTAAGTTTATATATGAATTTATAGTACCCATCACTGCGTTGACGGCCCCATACACAACAGATAAGAGACAGGCAAATTCATTTGAGTAATGTAATAAAATCATTCCTTTGCCTAACTACATGTACTAACGTTAGTATATACAGTATTACTAAACACGAATTTGAGGAGCCTGGTAATCACATGTTAGCAGAGAGTAGTGTAACTCCATTTCTTCCTACTTGCCTCACATGTCTCCATCCGTCAGCTGATATCTTTTCCTTGTCTGTTTTACGACCTGGTCAGCTCCTGGAGGCGCTCTGAACATCCTCAGCCAACACAATTATGGAGACATTAGGCCGGGCACTCGGCGTCGTATGAACAACCGCAAGGAAAGGAAACCGTGATCAGAAGATAAGAACCTGGTGAGCCAAGAGACGCCTTCAGCAGGACTTGCAGGTGGTATGAACAGAGTTTGTGGTTGTCGAGGGAGCCGTGAAAGCTCTCTCCAGGCCACAGACATATTTGGTAGTGCTGATGATGCTAATCTATGTGGTTACCTATCACCTATCAAAAACTCCCGACGAGACAATAAGAGTATACAGGCATCAACGAAGGAAAACACAGACTCAAATGCATAACAATACACTGGCACAACACACCACAACACAACACAACACAACATGGCAGATAAACGTCATATCACATAAAACTAGAATATGTGAACAATTCTAACCACATCATGATATGCGCACATCCACCAAAGGTCGACTATCGTGTCAAAGTTAAAGATTTTCTTCATGCAATAGAGTGTCTCAAAAGTCAACGATTTAGCTTAATTATACAATGAGAGCAGGGTTCAGACATGATCTGGAAGATAATTCTATCTACCACGCCCGCATAATAACTTTAGATACATGTAGGTGACTTCGCGGTATTCACAATAAACATGTGATGGAGATGATAGGGACGGTTATGATGATGATAAAGAGAGGCGTTAGGAGGAGGGACTAGAACTGCACAGGGTTCTGTTTTCCGACCACCCGGTAAATAGTGTTACACCAGCCAAGGTCTGAAGAGATGGAGATGCATATCGTGTCACGTACCACTTAAAAAAATGTATGACAGATGAGAAGGTCGTGCCTTCGGGTCAGGTGAGGCAAAGGCAGATGTTCCATCCCTGGTGTGACATGACCGTGCACGCTACGTGGCGCCAATCTTTGAATTTACGAAGTTCGAGCCGTGACCGGGGGAGGGAATATTTGTAAGACATGTCGCAGACATCTCCTTAGGTGGCAACAATCAGAACCAGCCTGAAGCGTTGCCTTTCTCTTTAACGAAAGGACTAACCTGTAACCCCTATGTCTAAAGTTTCAAGACTCACACCGATGGACAAGTCCCGTGTGCCCAACCTTGACAGTTTCGATATATTCCTAATGCAGGAGCCATGGTTTGTGTTGATGCTGTCGTGACCCTCATCGTCTTTGCGGTCCGACGTGTCCTTAGATGTAGGGCGGAGTTCTTGTCCTCACGGAAGGTGCGTGTAATAGTATGTAATCTCCAAGCAGATCCTACGGTACCATGAGATAGAATCAAAGCTGGCAAAGGAGTATAACCGGCAAAGGGTGTCAGACGGGCTCCTAGGTCGGCTTCACTCCTCTGCCAGCTTTTAATACTAGTTTATGCTACCGTGGGATCTGCTTGGAGATTGTTTGTATGTGTGACTCCACCTGTGTGTGATCCATTCTGCAGGGGTCGGCAGGACTACAGGAGTTACGCGAAGATCATCCAGAGAGACTGAAGATCATCCTGCAGGGTAATGGGGTCCTGCCACTTATCCCCTCTGGTATGCCACGTAGTGGAAGACACTTCGCCGTTCTAATCATCCTGTCAGGTACCAAAGCGGGAGAACTTGAGTGATGGACACGGAAAGACGTGGTCCAGAGGCCGCTGCGCTAACCAGCCGCTGGTGGTCCAGCTAGCCTCCACCAGGCCTTCCTGCGGGGGTGCGCGGATAGTAGAATTCGGAAAAAAAAAAAAGAAATCGGAAATTGGCCAGGGGAGTCCGTCCATGTCAGGTAAATGTTTCCCCTCCGACTGCGCGGCCGCCCAACTCCTCTTTCTGGTAGCGAAACTCCCTGGCAAATTATTCTCCCTATAAATTTTAGCCAGCGTAGTCAGTCTGGTAGAGACCTGGCCCATGACCACGAGTTATCAGAGGGGAAGAAGTTGATAGTTCAATGCCAGTGCAGCTGCAGTGGCGCTGAGCCACCCGACTTTGACACCAGTACATGATTGCTTTCGCTATGCATCTGTTGTTACCCAATACAGTTATCGATAAGACAAGGATGATCCAGCGTGCTTGGCTGCATTCTTGAGGACATTACAGGCTCATGCTGTCACTCAATAACCAAATGGTCACTGTTGTTACAGCAATACCAAGGCCGATCGAGTGAGCAAGCACACGTTCCTTATGAAGCTGTTTGAAGTCGCCTCGTCCAAGTTCCCTGCGGTTTACAGGTGAATGCTTGAACCGGAACCAATCAGTGTCATGATGTGACCCAAACGGAAGTTAACGGAAGTTATTCTGAAATGTAGCAGGAGTTTGTGATCTGATGACGTATGCGTATACAATACATATACAGTATCACGGTTTGCAAAAGGTATTGACGGAATGCCTATCGTTAATAATCAAAAGGGCGGGTCAGTCGTTTTATGTTCTACGACATCGTCGACTTCTCCGTGTCCTTTCGACCCCATCCCTGACAGTCTCTGTTCGGCCGGGCGTCGTCCTACCCCACCTCTGGTTTAGAACGAATTGATAAGATGTGGCAGATAGGATCGTCATGCTAGCCGGGAAGTGCCCAAGCATATGGCACAGTGCTGTCTTGACAAGGCATTATGCATATGGCTGATCAGGAAAATATGGAAGATAGTAAGAAAACTAATAATATGATCCTGTAAAAATGCTGTATAATCCTGGGCCTGATACATAGTGCCTGATAATGATATTTATGATAGACGCATCCCCCTCCCACACACTTTCTCTCCCGATGTCTTTTTCTCCCCCGTAACATCATCATCAAGCTGGTTGATGACCAAAATGAAGTGCCAAAGAAAACGACAATAGAATACGCAGGTTTGGCAGATACATCGATAGATTACAGTGCACACGAATCATCTTTACGCGGTCCTTAAATCGGCAAACAAACCGAGGAAAGTGCTGAATAGATCTAGAAAGTAAACATATCGTGTCAGGACGATAACTACCTACATTATCGCAGTGGGACTCCGGAAGACGGATAGGGAGAAAGTTGAACCATTTTTCATCCACGCACAAATGAACACCACATGGTGTTTTGGATGTAAACGCTCAGGATAAATAAATCCCCGGAATATAGCAATACGTGATAAATGGTAACAACTGTTGACAGACAGAATTTTACCAAAAGCTCCAAAAACATCACTTTATACAGTCACGTTGAATTCATGTGTAACGTCCCTCCCATATCATAGAGACCTAAAATATGGGATGGTTCTTCTGTTGGCACGCCATGTTTCAGTTCTCCGCTGAACAGTCACCAGTGGTGTATCGTGTTTCATAATGGGATCATCTTTCAATGAATAACCGGTGGGAAGTCTTCTATATGCCCAATATGACTGGGAAAATCATTCTCCCTGTGGTATATTGTCATACAGCTTTTTTATAGGGGAGATTCGTTATACCTTTGGGATAGTTTTGAAACTTTGTCTGCATTTCAGTCTAACGTTGCTGGTCCTCCACAAGTAACTGGGTATGATTTTTGGGAAACGGTCAGACATTTCAGGTAGCATCCACTACCTTTGGTCACTAACACTAACGTTACTGTCCTATGTGTTATTCTCCGAAGTGTACCAACTCGTATCATCTTTATGGCTCAACTCCAAGACGTTTGGCAAGAATCGCCCTTATCCTTTGAAAACTCGTACAGTATATCAAATTTATATATGACAAAATGCCATTCTGTCGGAATTAGCATTACAGTTGAGTTAACCAACCACACACGCCGTAAACTTTAACCACATATGACATCGTACTCTACCTGACCCTACCTCCATCCCATGACCCAGTTTTTCTGGGGTCATAAGGTCGAAAAATATAAAACGGACTGATGCCAAACACAGCCAGAAACACTCACTGGAAATGCTTACTGGTTACACTTTCTAGTATGTAATACCACCATGCAAACTGGTGTGAAACTGATGATAGAGTAACTACTAACGTAAGAGCTCCATATAAAACAAGATAGGCCAAGACAGGGTCACGATCCAGCTAAGCTAGCTACATGCAAAGAAACCATGCTGACCATGAGAGTGATAGAAAACCCATGACAAGTTTCACTGTTAACACTCTTACCTCGCTGTCAGTTAGCCTGAACTTCTGAAGGTACACCAGACCTCATCACAGCATCTCTACTTGTCATCATTTGGTCATTGACTGTGGAAACAAAACGCCCGACAACAGTTTAGATGGGCTTCCAAAGACGTCAGTAGGTTTACCGCGCAGAGAGTCGGGGTGGCACTACATCCTCTTGGGACACGGGCTGGAATAATGGTGTAGTTTGGTTCCCATCAACTAAGGAAGACCATCAAGAAAGGAGGTGGGGACTTGTGCTCATATAACAGATTATTCTCCTCTTCGTTTCCTGTCTTTCTTATTTCATGTTCTCATATTCCTCCTCCCCCTTCTTTCACTCCCTCCTTCCCCTATTGCTTTTTCTTTTCTTCCTCCCATTCGATTGCTCCATTTCCGTCATTTCAATACTTCTACCCGCTTGTGAAACCTACTCTGTCCGGCCGCTGCACCATTTTCAATACGCATCTTCCTTAAAAATTTGCAACTGTAATGTGTACTTTTATCTGTAATAAGAACAGAAAATTCAAAGAGGGAGCGAAAGCCTGGTAACTAGTTCAAGACCATATGGCCGCCCGACTGTTATTAAACTGCTTTAGAACGATGTTGAAACATCCTTGCCTTGACACTACCTAGGTCTTATATATATGTAGCTTGCTTTTCTATTCCTTCGCAGTAAATCCAATGTATCAGGGTATGACAACTAAACCGTGTCGGCGCCACAGTGGTAATGGTCCGTACAGGTGATTTATGGTGAACAGCAAGGTTTCCCCGGGTCCTCAGATGAGCGTACCGAGTCCTCCCGGCAACACAGAAGTCAGGCATGCTCTGCGGTCGGATGTTTAGCGTCCGTTTTTGGAGAGGCTAGACAGACAGTTCTTTTCCCCCATCCTCCTCCAACTTTTTGAAAAGGTCAGTGGTTGACTACACCTCACTCTCGCCCCAAACCTGACATTTAATGACCCCGTTTGGTCTCTTTGTGCTCCAGTGATCGTAGTAAACCACTTCCACAATGTAACAAGACTACGCCGTAGAAGAAAGACAACTACCACCATCTTGTTGCTGTTGCATGATCCAATTTTAATAGACTCCTTCCGAGGCCTTTTTGCCGGCGTTTTTGCAATTTTTTTCAAGGAACGTATGTTCGATTTCCAACTATAACACGGCCAGGTAAGTCGGCGAGGGAATATACGGGGGGGGGGGGGTGCTTTCGTTTGGACTAACTGACGCAAAAGAAGCTAACGCACCCAGCGAGATACTCACACACATCAATGACAACAAACTCACGCGTGACTATCAATAGCGGTAAAAAAAATCACAGGTAAATTGATACACTGTAGGTACTGGCTGGTATGGAAAAGGCCCGGGGGAAATTCCCTCTCACAATCTTTTTCCACTTCCAGTGTGAAATTCTTTGATGTGGCCATATCTTTATGATATTTCCTTCAGGGCGACTCTACTTTCCTGCAACATTCCCTACGGTCGTCACAAGTCAGAGTCAGAGACACCAGGTACTGATTAAACACGGGGGATAGACTTGTGCCGTAGTTCCAAGACCCTTGAAGGAAACGTGCTTCCTAAGCTTCATGCCATATTTGCTAGTTTTCTGTATCCAATCCAAAGAGAAGAACGCAAAACTTTAAAGATGGGTTTAACTACATGTAGCGAAAGTACAAATACCCCCCCCCCCCCTACATCTGCTTGAAAGAACCACGCGTCCTGTATCCCGTTGTCAAGAGGATGGATGGGATGACGTCACATTGTCCTGGTTTGTTTTCTTTCGTAATTACCCAGAGCCCGTCCCTCCATTACATTGTATGCCCAACCCCTGAGATAACACAAGCACATGTATCACATGCTAAAGACATTTCCACAAGAAGCCTTTGCGAAAGAATTATGAGCTATATGATTTATCAATTGGGAAAAACTTCGTCAAGACCCCCACACACACACACACACACTCATCTAGCAGATGAGTCCTGAAAAATGCGACAAGTTCGCCCAATATTCCCACTCTGCGAGTATAGAACTGTTGTGTAGTGTCACTGATTAACGTTGTCTATATACATATCTACATGTGTTGTGCTTTGAATCTCAAAACATTTGTCCCTGGAACTATTCCTTCCTCTAAAGGCACACACAGCAGGAGACACACCTAGCCGGGTCACGTCGGCCACCTCAGGGAGCACTTTGATCCAGTTTTCCCGACATTCATTCAAACAGCTATAAATCTTCCTGAAGTTCAGCGTTAACAGAGATATATCTCTCAGATAACGGACAATGCAGGTCAATAGTTGGATTATACACATCAAGATTCATTAGGGTCAAACGTCTTATGTGATATCTCTCTTTGTTCGTCTTTCTAAGGTGGGGATGGGGGGTACAGATTCTAGTCGGAATATGCAGTGTCCTATCTAATGTGAGATTTCAAGGGGTTGTAACGTAGTACCTTTGTCATGTATTGTTGTGATTCCGTGTCCTACTGAAAGCTTTAGAATGTTGCGCTGTTCAGCTTCCTTGTCTGAAAACAATGGATTGAAATACGTGACTTCGACGGTAAGGATAAAATGCATTCAGTCCCCGTCTCTGCAAACAATGGCCATTCAAAATCCAACGCTTTTATCTGTGACATGTCCAATTGAGTTTTCATATGAAATATTTCCCTCAGACACCCCCTGCCTGTATTACAAAGAGTGGGATTTGTTCGATTTCAGGACATTAACCATCCTCACCGCCAGCTCACTCGCTCCGCGCCCCCGTCGTTAGGGTAGGTCGCTCTGGGTCACCCTTCCGCGGTCAGCACACACATGCACCCGATAAACCTCGCTGACAGGTCCTGGTCGCCGCTCTGGTCAACTACGCGGCACGAAAGTGGACTCTAGAGAATACTTACTAGCCATAGACCATGTCTTGGCGATTTTGTGCACGGAGGTCCATCTAAGATTAATCACGAATTTTAGAAAGAAACGCTGCTGAAGTGGATTCTCTCATGACCTATATGACCGTGACCTTTGTACGTGAACGACAAAAAGTCTTTCTATCGTTATAGAGTAGCCTATATAGAAAGAGGAACACGCACCTCCAGCCACTTACAACGAACGAACTGACAGCGGAACGTTACGTACATACGTAAACATTTTAAAGAAAGTTTGAGTACAACCATCCCGTCGGTTCTGTATGCGGGCTAGATACTTATCTCTGTATCAGGTAATGAGTTCAATCTGTGAATATTATCAAGTGAAAGTGAACAAACTCAGATCAAGAATAAATCACATACATCGTAACATTGACTACCGTCCGCTGTTCTAGTATGTTACATCAAGGTTACATGTACATGTTGATAGTGTTTGTGGGTTTTATGTGTCCCTCCTCCTACTACTACAGCACAAACAATATATCCAATCTTCTCTCCCCGCCCTCTCGCACTGAACAGGACAGCAACGAAAGCGCCTCGTTTCAATTTGTAAACATCAATTTCCCCCGGTCATTATGATGTCAGAGTTGACACAGTTTATTATCCTACCAATGAAAACCAGGGGCTGCACACACAGAACCCTGGGATGTACAAACTGTTTTGACGACGGCCGTTGTCAGTACATAAATCGTTTTACAATATTGATACATATACTACAACAGTTCTACATTGACCTGTCGACGGTACTGTCGAAGTTACTGGTATTTTACCTCGTGAACAGTCAATATTCCAATACAGAGCGATATTTCTCAGACTGTCATGCCCAATGTATTGCCATATATCTCAAGTTACGTTTGCAGAATACAACGTCTCTCCGAAGCCAAGAAGAAATGTGTTCTGTACCTTCTTTCCTATCCGTTGTTCGTCTTTGTGATGTACTGTAGCTACATGTAGGTGTAGGCCCAGCAAAGATGAATAGTCAGAACCTTCAGACCTGAGCTGAGTTGTATACGTACATTCCAGGCCCCGGACTCTCACTGAGTCAGGTAATCCTCCACAGATCCAGAGAAAGCGGCTTCTTCATCCTTGTTCCAGAGCCGAACTGACCACTGCCCTATGGCCTAGTTTGGGCCGGCAGGATCGCTGGACCTGTCGTGTCTAATTAGGCTTCTCCGTGTAATAGTCGCATTCTCGGTCTCCGGTAATGTGCCTGGTGCGCCGACAACTACAGTGGCCCTGTAGGACATGTGTTCTCATGGACTTTAAGGTTTTAACGAGAAATTTTCATACTGTATCTGGGACTAGAACAAAGCCGCCAAAGGTTTCTACACTGTACGGTACCTTTAAATCGTTGGTGTCCAACTCAGTAAAAATGAGAAATTACATGAAGATGTTTGTTTTCATCAATGCCAAAGGAAATATCTTCCCCATATCGAAGTGACCTGGGAATGAATTGTCTTGCAACAAAACGCATCATAGAAAGGTAGAAAAGCTGTTATCTTGGCCCGATGGATGCAGTAGCTGTGGCGGAGTTCGGGGTCATCATGGAAGGCTGGGTCGGGTTGGTGCATTCCGCTCACAGTATCAACCTAAAGCCTTGTCGCAGGCAAAGGAGCTCTATTTCAAATCATTAAGGAAATAACAAATCAAGTCGGCACACAGGAAAGGGGACGCGCTGGTTTCCATGTCAGGCTACCAATCATGTGTCCAATTATGTATCTGCCGGTCTGTTGATTTAAAACGAAGTAACAAACAACAAGTAAACAATTAAGGGCGGAGAGTCTGGGAAAGGGAAACTTGCCCGAACGGAGGAGCAAACGAGTGAAACAACTTTCGCTTTTAGAAACATTTACCGACAGATTATCAGATGAGATAAACATTTCACTCGTTGGCGTCAAACGAATAGAGGGACATCCTTCAAATTCCTGGGGGTAGGAAAGCATTCACTTAGAGTCAGACCAAGGAGCAACCTCCTTGCTCAGATGGACAGAATTCGGAGATGGCTGGGTGACTGGCGATTTTTATACAAAACTCAACTCAGAAATGCACTAATACTATCATATTATCCACGATCTTCGGACGTATCGATGGACGATCGGCCATATATTTAAGATCGACAGAGGGTTGCGCGTATTTTTTCACCTGAAAAACGTCCCTGTCACATATTAGCCATACTTTGTACCTTATACAATTCATGGTTGTGCAGTAAAGTTATTATTATAAGCGAGGCTCGGGCGATTGCCGCAGAATCGACGTCCGATTGATTTTCGCCAAATGTGACAGGGGTATAACGCTTCAGTCTTATATCCATTTCTGCTTTGGCCCAGTCTGTTGGTGCTGTCCACTTCTACGTTTCGTCAGTCTTTTAAAGCCATCAGACTGGATCTGATAGTTTCAGGCCACGAAATGCTTCCAGACTATGGTGCAATGCTCAAAGTTTCCTCTAGGAGCGCTGTGAAATCTCTCTATACTATTCAGTCATGTCTGTTACCTTCTTTTTGGTCTACCTCTCCTTTCTATTCGCGAACAGCAAATGCACTTCAATACAAGAAGTATATATTGACATGATAACAGTGCCGACCTTGGACGGACAGATGCGGATGTTGACGACCAACTTGATCGAACTTTTTTGGGAAAGAAAATATTGCCAAGCATGTAAATCATGTCATGGTCGGAATTCAACGGAGCTCCGTGACGTTAGCAGAGGAGTAACAAAGTTATATAATCCTCTGAAGCACGAAGAAATCGTGCCCTTGTCACTATTTACAGTCTACGGACGTCACGGACATAGCTAGAACTGATAAGAAATTCAAGTACAAACGTCAGTCGGCTGTAGCAACATACTTAACTAGCCAACCATAGCTAGGAAGAGGGAAGAGTAGCGTGGGAAACAACTGGCTGGATTGTAGCCTGGTATCCGTCCTTACAGTCCTATCCAGGGTTACCCTGTACAGTACCAGTTTGAAAACATTTGATAAGGACCAGGTAGATAGATACGGATGGATGCCAGGCTAGCAACCTGATTTTGTTATCCACTTGTCACCTAGCGAAGATTTGCAGAAGTACAACCCCGGAATGACGTTATGGGTGACAGCCTTTCTTCTCTTTGCCCCAGCTTGTAATGTAATAAGATAGCAAAACTAATTTCACAGGTGGCTAACCAATTATTCCATTCTCTTATGTGTAGATTTTCCCATTTGGGTCCTGCAGCAGAATCTATGTTGTATCAAATTTGCATCACTGACCCACATCTCCAAAAGACTCTTTGTCCGATGTGGCCCTGTTCATCAGAGTAATGGTATCACTAAGTTCTCAGTGAATAGGTCATGAATCCATCACTATATTAGTAATCTGTCTCTTGATTAACTCAATACATTTTTGTACTACCCCCAGTGTGCCGCCATCCACGCGCTTCAGGATGTAAAGGCTGACTATTACACAGTTTTCTTTCTGAATGTATTGACATAACCCCCACGTACGGCAAAGACAAAAAGTGCAGACCTCCACCGAGGGCTTGATTGACCACCCTCTACGCGTTTCAATTGTCTTTGCCACAAAAAAGGCTGCAAAACATGTAACTTTTTTGAGGGGAGAAAAATGACCCGTTCAGAACGCAGCACGGCACTGTACTGACTCTTTGCGGGCTCAGATAATGTGCCCCGGGGTAGGTATGGGGTTACCTGTACCCATATTACCTGTCGGTCGACTGCAATCCATCCGGTCTCCGTAACATGGCGTCCATGGCAACAGTTGCTATGCGATGATCAACCCCCCTTTCATGCCTGTGCCAATTTACAATGGTATGACCTGGGCCCGACAGCTACGGTGAGCGATAAGAACCGCTCGCGTACACTTATAAGCCAGTCTCGAAAGTACCCCGCTATTTCTGGTTCTTGTGCTACTTTGGGGACGAAACCAGTGGCGTCAATTGTACAGTGTTTGTGTACAGATCGCTGGGACTTTGGCCTGGACTTGACGCGGCTTTTTGCGCCGTTGCGGAAGTTGTACCTTGAGAGAAACCCTCACACCTGCACCTGAATCGCCGCGCCTCTCATACAGGTGAGTTTTTACTGGATACCTGGCGAAGTTCTCTCTTATATCAAAGTGATTCGAGTGTTACCTAATCATCATATTGATTTTGAACGCTTTGGGAAAATGATAGAACTCAGGAGTGACGTTACATGTAGTTAATATAGCGATGACTACCCGTGTGGTACAATGGGCACCTTGTTTTTAGCCATGCCCAACAGGATTATTATTGGATCGGACGTCCTAGCAACAACCTGGCACACGTCAGAGTAGAACCAGCCCTCCGTCCTTATGTTTCACACTTAATTCCCATAAAGGCATGGGTCGTGATGACGTTTTGTCTTGTGATTATGTCGTTAATGCTTCAGACACGTGAAAAGAAATTCTCGATTCATAAGATTGTATAATTAGGGTATGATTATCCCCCTAGATAATTCCCCTCGTTGGCAGACAACAGGTTGACAGATCCAGCACTATGTGTATTGAGTTCCCCTCCATTAGACCTCTCACAATATGAGAGTATACCTCTGTATCCAGCATATAGCCGTAGCCAGGCGTGCTGTCGGCCTGTTTACTGTGACTGGTTTGTCGTGTTTACGGTTCTTGTGTTGGAGTTTACCTCACAAACACGACACTTGTTCCATTGTGCGACTGCGAGGGGACGTCCACCTACTTTCTCCAGTTGTACACACGTCCTGACCAGCCTTTAGCCCCGTTATTTTAACAGTCCCACAGTCTTTGCTACCTTGATCCTGATGGATTATTGTCTTACATACTTTCCCACTAACCCAGCAACGGCTACAATAGACACATGTCGGGGTTTGTGATCCAGATATACATTTTTGTAAAGGGGATTTGAGTCATAAGCGCGAGTATCCATTCATGTTAACGTAATCTTCTAGCCTTTGCACAAAAGTTTCATCTTGTTTATTTTGTGTTCTGTATTGAATTTTTGCCAACAGGATAAACTGATAAACTGAAGTGAAGAATGTTAACGTTGTATTTTCACAAAGCAAAGTCCACTAGTATCCCCGAGCCATGAAATCGAATTTACTAGAACAATGTTGCCGATCGATGTAGAGACCAATAAGTACATTGTAAGTAGAACTAGGTTTCCTGCAGTCACCAGTGGTAACACACAAAATTGGATTAAGTTGGCCTAAAATAAGTTCCTGAAAACCCATTTTGTCTTAATAAATCGCAGCTATTGGCAAATGTTTTCGGTAACAGATTCTGTGTTCTATGAGATTCCGGTGACTCACAAACGTTTGTTTAGTGTTATCAGCCGATCCCTGAAGTGGATGTTAAAAGCTTTGTAGTCGGCTATGGAAACATAAACAGAGCAGTTGAAACTGTGACAATGTTTTGAGCGCAATCCGCTCAGTGAAATCGATTAACTCGCTCTCAAACTTCACAAATTAGTTCCTCGGCACTTCTTTCTGTAGTTGAGAAGGACATAAAGTCCACTTGATGTTTCTTTTTTTATAAACACACTTATCCCACAGAATGTGTAACGCAAGAAAAACACTTTGAACTTCCAAGAGATCCTTACTTGTCACAGGTAAGGGCAGTAGTGTGTTATGTTCTGACATAAGGGGTTTGGAGAGGTTTAAGGAGCTCACTTGAGTACCTGACCACGCGTGAAGACGTCTGTCTAACTCTAAGACGTATTGGCTCGATCTAGTCATCAGTCTACATGAATATATTTGTCCTCGTCTTCAAGTGGAAATATTTTCATAAAAAAGATGCTATAGGAATACATAACAATTTTAGCGTCAGAAGTGACGGTTATGCATGCATGATTTCAAGTTTGCACATGTTGTGTGCTTAATAAAATGTACGAGTACATGTACTCAAAACATGTTAGTGTCCTAAATATGGTTTGTAAATACAACATTGTGACTGGACCCTGATTACAACAGAATTCCGCAGAATATTAGTATTGTACTAATGATAACTGTACTGACATCCACTATGCGTGACATTGGTTGCTACTGGCGTAAAACCGTACAATGGGTGTGGGGGGATGACAGGGGGTTGTTTTGGTTCTTGTCATGTTTGTTTACTTGTCAACTCCTGTTTGTATCTGTACTGCGTATTGGATTCAAGGCTGTACCCAGCTCATATCATACGGCTTAACAGTCTGGACATTTCAGCAGGACGGAAACTTCACATGAATTTGCTGTGCTAAGAGAATGTAAGACGAATATTGATGATATACTAAATATGACAGGATACGGTAACGCAGACTGTAAGGTGAAAAGTGACGTGTTAATATTATCCGTGAAGCTGAGTAAGACGTTATGATGATAACCGTTTTATGGCAGCTCAGTAAAAAAAATGCTATCAATTCCACTGTATCAGTACGAAGGTGATGCGCATTTTCCCTTCCAGTTTCTACTCCAGTCCAACAGGTGTTGTCGCAGTGAGGCCAATGTTGACCCGTTAGCTGAGGCCTCTCCACGCCTGGTTGCAGAAACACAAACAGTAGTCTTGGGTAGCCAAACAACAAAGTCAAGGGTGAGGTCACGGGGAGGGGTCTCAACCACACAAACACATCGTACAAAACCCTGTTCCTTATGAAGCTTCTGGAAAAGGATACTTCTTCCACTGAGAGAGAAAATATGAGACCAAGGCTACCAACAACTTTATCGTCTTTTGCGTTATTCTAAAACGATGACCAAAGGCATACTTTGACAAAGACAAACAGAACAAGAGACTCAAAAACAAAATTATAACAATGGCGAAAGAAAGAAGGAAATGCCATGCATGCCTAGAACTCAATTCCACTGTGACTTTTGTTATAAGATCCTTTTTCACTCAACGAGCATCTTTTGTTTCCTTTGTTGGTTGAGATTATAATCCTTACAAATCCACCTAACAAAGTTGTAGCTAATGTACGGATTGAACGCCCCCCTTTCAAAACAAACTTTAATGACATAATCAAGTTGTTGTGAGATTCACCTTTTACTTAGACCTACCGAGCTACTTGTTAAACAGGGATATATATATCAATTACACCTGCGCACCTGTCCAATCATATCATTGTCTGACATAACAGTAACTCCAACAACGCTATTCCTCATAAAATCCAACAATCATAAATCGTTCTGAGATTTCAGAACCAACATTTCGATTTCCCGCCAGCTCGATTGTCTGAAATATCAAACTTCCTGCTGTGTCTTCAACCAAACTACGGAAGCTCCAGTGAACGGTCCCCTGAGACAGCACCCACCTGTTGAGCGCGACTCCATGCCCCAGTCGACAGGCAAACCTGCACAACAAACACTTGACATGGGAAACGTTTTAGCGCGCCCCAGCTGCCGCCCTCTGTCAACAGTCAACCGCCATTAACCCATATTTCAAAATCGTTCATGGGGTATAAATATACAATTTGACAGTTTCACAGTTTTACTTGTAAAATCGTTTAATGTTTAATGGTTTTAAACGAGAGGTTACGACATTATCTATATGTGACATGAAGGTTTGTGTGTATGATAGTTGAACCATAGATCCCCTTACGTAAGCGATAGTAAATAAACTGTGTCCATTCATTAATCTCCTTGCTCCACTTGACTTAAGCTTATACATCAATTAAACAATGTTAAGATAAACTGCCCTTTTCCGACACGGCATAACTCTATAAACAAGAGAATAGGGGGTCCTCTAATTATAAAAATCCAGCCTAACGACCACACACTGCGGTAATTATGCCCGCTGAGTCGGGTAGACGACTTGTGCAAACGTTTGGTCTGTACGTGTATGTTTGCCGCCGTATTACCTGGATACGGAACGTAGGCAACCTCGGTTCAGGGCCATATGTCAAAGCCAAGGGACCCTGTGTACTACGGGATCAATCCGTAACCATGGATACAATCTCAAACGTCTGGAGCAGAACCACAGATTGATCTTGAAGGGCCATAACAACTTAGATTTCTTTAACAACCGTTCACAGTATTTCCCTTCCTCCTCTCCAGGTGTTCCTGCTGAAACCAGACCGTGACCATGGATGACCTTGAGCGGCAGTTGAAAAAGTTCCAGCAGCGCTACAAGGTGTTCAGTCAGCAGCAGCAGACGTTCACACAGGCGTTAGACAGAGCCAGGTGAGGAGAGACACACGTAGTGAATCATCATAAATAGCAAATGAAACTTTATTATGAAATCTAAATACATGTCTTCTTTGATTCTCTTTGGGCGATCAATTACAAAACGCCCCTGGATTTAAACAGCAATTTACCCGTTCATTCAACTGCACAAAATTCTTTACATACAACGTTTTGACCGTCTCTCACAATTCTCCGCAATAGTTGCTAGATCTACTACGCACTGTAGTATGTAACAATGCCCCCAAGGAAAGTCACAGTCTTTGAAATGTCGGCAGCTGATTTTCTGCTGGTTGCGGGTAACGACATTTGCTATTCAGTGATTTCCAGCCTCGATGGAACTAGTCACTGGTGCACATTGAGCTGTATGTCATTATCGATACTTCAGTATATGTATGAAAACTCTGTCCGTCTCACAGAACCGACGCCTTCCAGAAGACGGCCGTTGTCCGCTCCATAAACCAGATCCTGGGCTGGCTGGAACACGCCGTCCACAGCGCCACGGACCGCAGGATCCTCATGCTGTTCGTAGATCTGTGCCGAGATCTGGACAGATTCAGACAACAGGTGAGAAACTATGAGAGTCTATCCTGAAAAGCTCCATATGAGGGTGCTATAACCTTTACGTTAACGTGTGGTGGTCTTGTTTCGATGCAATTTCTGTACTGTATGGCAACTTAAGAATCCTTCCTTCAGCCGGAAAAGATAAAACCACTGTCTAAGTAGTCAGTTGTGCGGCTGTCTGACGGAGAAAGATGTCCACTCTATTTCCTGTGCTCGACGTTCTTGTTGCATTAAAAAGCGTAGAAGGGACTATTCGTCGTCCCTGTGACCTGGCACAGACTTTATGGACGTACTCTCAATCATGCCCGCAGGTAGAGAGTCACAACATGGTGAGGGAGCAACTGAACAGGAACCAGGG
>NC_049986.1:13591972-13600797 GCF_000003815.2 Branchiostoma floridae | reverse complement strand
CACCTTCCCACACGGAGAGGTCAACCACCTCAGCTGTGACGAGGCCAGGAACTACTTCGGCGGTGTAGGTAGGTTAGAGAGACACGATGAAGCAAAAACTACTGAAATTTCAAATTATAGTAGTTTGAATGATGATAGGATCTATAGCCACAGTTGTCTATCTCAAATGTCCATAGGTCATTCCTCCATTTTGTTTTCCAAAGTTTCATCGCTGGTTTATCATAACAGACTCAGTAGATTGCATTCCAAACTGCAAGTTTATTCTGTTAGGCCATGTTGATTTGATTATATGGATGACATCCGCGCTCGCACCAATTTTCGGCCATTTCCAAAAAAAAAAGTTTTGGACCACACAGTAAATTGTGCAAAGCAGCTGTAAAATGAGCACAAATATTCCGTAGATTAAAAAAAAGTATCAGAAAATCGATAACTGATGCCATAGAATGCCAAAATAAATCTCAAAAGTCAAAGAATAAGATGTGAAAGGACGGAAAGAAAGAAAAAAGGTTTTTTGGTAGGGGTTTGTACATGTACCAGTAAATTCAGGATAGGTCCCGTTGAGGTCCAGAGGATCATTTCCAGGTGGACGTGAACCTGGACCTGATTGTCTGTGGAAACTTGAGAACTGATAATACTCAAAACAATGGTAATTGGTCAATTTTGCTACAAAGGAATCTCTACAAAGGATCATTGGACTACCACTGGCATTTTAAAACCCCATCTTCATGTAATAAAGGCTAACTGTCTCTGTACCTTTGCCTGTAGAAACTTGGTACAAGTGACTATAACCGGACCTATGACCGGTAAGACCCCAAACACCCGCCGACATAGTGTGTCCATTTTGCAATTGGCGAATCTGATTATTTTCAGGTCTGTTTATTTCAGATTGGTCCAAGAAGAAAAAAAAAGTTTTGCACCCGTATGATGTACTGGTCGCAACATCTAACTGTTGGTATACCATACTATGTGTTTGTAGTCCTATGTTCAACCTTCCTGGCCACTTTGATTATATACTGAAGCAAACTTTTTTTTTTTGGCCAAACTTTTTTTTACTCGCTCGCTCGCATCAATTTTGGAGTTCCCGGAGGATGTCATCCATATAATCAAGTCAACATGGCCTTATTTAATTTGAATTGCATACTGAAAAGCGATTCAATGCAGATGAAATGGGATATCATGTCGTTCTTCCCTTTGTCTTCACAGTGAGCCTGATTCCTGTGATATTGGACACAATCAATGAAGTCATGGAGAACCTCGCGTCTCCCCGCCTGTCCTCGACGCAGAAGTCCAACGCGTCATCTCAGCGGCTCCCCTCAAGGCAACATTCGGGGCAACATGGTCCACCCAACGGTACCATGGGGCATACAGAGGAGCGCCACACGCGGTTCGCACCAGAAGTGCAGCAGATCCCGATAGAAGGGAAGGCTCCCCAGCAGAGCAAGTATTACGGCACTGAGGTGGAGGATCTATTGAAGGACATGCAGGAGATGAAATGGGCAGCCTCTAGGAAACCATGGAAACCATAAGAAATCAACCACAAAAATGGAAATGAAACAACAAATAAGATACAAATTAGTTTCTATGGGCACTGTGACAACAAAAGACCAAACGCAGACTGTATATCTGATAATATGTTTACCAAATACCAATGTCAGAAAGCTATTGTTCTCCACGGGGCGTTAGGCGACCATTTATCAATAAACTAGTAATGTAGATTTTGGACGGATGCCAGACGACTCTGTACCACCTGCTCTGTACTGTAGCACGCTTTTAATCCACAGTGCATGAGAAACACATCGCTCTTCTTTTCCAACAAACAACATGCATGTTACATTAACAATTTTTGAAAATGACACCGTCAGAAAAATGTCCGATTGAGATATTTTCTCTAACAAGAGCATAAATTGGTGTGCAGATTCTAGATTCTACCGGACAGAAGAGTCACCAAAATTACACTTTGTACCCGGCCTGTAATGTTACTAACAAGGAACCACACGGACTGGCAGCATCACGTGTATATATTTGTTGCTCACATATAAGGTAAGATTGTATGAAAAGCATTATGGTACCTAGTAGTAGCTGTGTCGTCACAATAATAACTATGGGACGCAGACGCACGCTGACGCTTACCTACTTTCAAGAAACTCTCTCAGCTTGTGTGTAAATAAAATTCACGTTGTAGGACCGGGAGTCACTTTGCTGTACATGAGCTTTTGCACCATTATTTTCATTTGCCAAGGAAAATTTTCTTCATTTAATGAGCTATCTGTAAAATATTTGACGTACAGATGGTAGACATCCCTAATGACGGTGTATATCTCCGATTTTCACCCAGTTGTAGAGATTAGATTGTTTCTAGATATTGTTTACCCGGATGTCAAACTTTCATAAACGTAATATGTATCTCTATTTTATTTCTGTTGATTTTATTGGCATTCACTTCCCACACCGGCACAATTTGACAACCTGTATATTACTAATTTGCAAGATATAATTTGATTTGAAATGGTATTTTGATTTGTTTTAATTGAAAACCATAGGCCATAGTTTAGGATTACATGTTACATTTCATAATAAAAGCTGCACAATTGTAATTTTAAATGTAGACATGTAATATGTACATGTGGTGTAGATAGGCAATAAACATTAATTTCTATACTTTGTGTAGATTCATTTTTATTGAGTTTAACGAGTGTTGAGCGTTCTGAATAAAGTACAACAAACTGGTCAGAATAAGAAAAGGGGTATTAAACATGTCACACAGATAAGAAGTAACCATCACTGTTTCCTACTTTCATAAATTTAACCTGTTAATTTGTTGTTAGATACACAATGCCAACAACAGTTACTAGTATTCCAAAGGTCGGGTGTTTTGAGCAAGGAAGGTCACATTAGCGATATGCCTGCCTGCCTAAGTGCTCATGCCGGGGACTGGCCCCTAGCTCCTCTCCGTCAGGACTCTTCAAGTTGCACGGTCCTTTGCGCTGTATTGTTTATATATAGGCTTATTTTAACATTCTGCATCGGACCAAGTCATTGATCGGACCAAAGCCGAGCAAGGAGGTTATATTATAGCAGAGGCTAGCCTCGCTCATCTGTTTTTGCTAAGACGCTGACAGTTCTGCTTTAGATCGCTAGATGACGTTCGTGAGTGGCCATCAAAACTACCCCCATATTCTGTTAGAATGTTCCAACACGGTCAAAGGTTAAATTGATCGGAAGCAAGCATGCACGTGTGACAACAATATCAAGGGGAAAACTGACCTTCTGTTCCTGATAGCTGTGCACAACTTAGCGATTAGACTCTTAAAGTTCGATCTGTGGTACGTCAGAGATGTCTGGGTCGGTAATCCAGCGGTCAGCCTTCACCAGCGAGGCTGATTTCTGCCCGGACTGTGGATCTATCCTGCCCCTACCCGGGAGAGAGGATGTAGTCACCTGCAAGCTGTGTGGGTTCCAGGTAGATGTGACAGGTAAGACAGGTGAATGTACATGTAGACACCTGTGACTGTCAGCTGTGTGGGTACGTTCTTATGTTTGCTTGCCTATAATCCATAAAAGCTGATCTTATGCGCACTTCATCTTTTCAGAGTTTGATGGAGTTGAAGTCAAAACCCGCATCATTTTCAACAAAAGAGAGTCAGCCAAGAAGGAAGACAGACCAGCAGAGGACACATCAGGACCACTGGTAATGTCAAATCAGTCATGTGTCTGGAATGTCTTATGTTTGGATATCATACTGGTCACATTTGCTCTCATATGAAACTACAGATAGAGTACATGAAACAAGTTTGAAATTGAGCATTTTTAAGTTTAAAGTATTGTTACAACTTCAATGAAGCAGATCAAGAAATACATTGTAAACCTGTTGACTAGTCCCCTACTGTAGTCCTCTTTTTAATAAAACTTTGTAGCCATAGGGCAATAGAAATGGGAATACATGGGAAGTATTTTGACTAACTTACCCCTCTCATCCCGCAGGTGGATCGAAAGTGCCCCAAATGTGGCCATGAAGGGATGACATACACCACCAGACAGACTCGCTCAGCTGACGAGGGGCAAACTGTCTTCTACGGCTGTCCTAGGTGCAGGTGGGTGGGGCCTCTTGTTGTCGTGGATACATGAACCTATGATTTTCATGTACTTGTAAAACACAGCAGCCTGTAGGCTGAATCGTGTAACTATTATGTAGATTCTAGAAGGAAGAGTATACCTGAGATATTGTCTCTGAGGTTGTAATTGTAAAATTACTGAGATTAAACAAGTTTAAAAACATCATCAAATAAAAAAATAATATATGTCCAATGGTATTTTACTGCTTGAAGAATTTCTAAGACAAAATGGAATAAGGAATAAATTCTTTGAGTACATGCCACCATAATGTTTTTACCAAAGACCAAACCATGCTTTCTATTAATCCAGCCCATTTTCATCTGTTGTCACATGACTTTGATCTGTCATATATTTTACCATTCCACAGGTTCAATGAGACAGAGTACTCCTGATCATCTCAGCTACAGAGAAGACTGATTTATGTCATGTTGCACCAAGGGTGGACACAACTCAACAATCTTCACAACGTCATGGATGAAACTACATCAAGACACTTGTTGGTTGCAGATATTATCTCCATTGTTGGACAGTAGATGATCCTGAATAAGTGTTGTCTTTATCCAGGATGTTTTTGAATGATGTAGAGATCCACTGATGTATATTGTACCAACATCTGTTGATCCTATTAGTGGCCAAATTAGATGACTTACAATGTTTGTATGCACCATGAGTACATGAATTATGAACAATGTAGATAAAATGATTACTTTACAAGCAAATGCTTTATTATGAAATTATACATGTACAATGGACTCACTTTGTACATAGACTCTGCTAAAATGGGCTTTCTACATACATGAACTTTGATCTTTCCAATAAGGACTAAGAGCACATGTTGAGTCTGTAGAGGCCTGATAGACCAGACTATATCATACAATAGTCAAATTGTTTGTCAGATATATTTAAGCTTGATGTTAACAAGAAAATGTGATACAAAAAAAATAAATGTATGCAACTCAATAAAACTGTCATAAGCTCATCACCCTTTAATGATGCATAGATTTTACTTAAGCAACACTTGGTTTGTCACTTACATGTAGATATCCCATATTTCACAATGACCTCCACACGTTTGAGCATCACAAAATATCTCAACCCAAACAAGTTCTATTCACAGTGCGCACCTCACATAGATACTAAAACTGTACTGGTGGTTAAACCACCACCTTTCAGTACCAGAATACAAACGTTCAAACTCTACATCTCTCACTCACTCATCCTCGCCGCATGTCTTCTCTACATGACTTCCAATATGTACTACATGACTTCTGCACAATGTACTTTAGCTTGGCTCTACACCAGATGGCCCTGGCTCTGGTCCTATGGTAGGGGGAAAAAGAAGAAGAGAACGTGGTTATGTTACTTTAATACTTGCAAGCTGGAAAGTACTAGTATGACAGATATTACAAGTAACTCCATTAATTGGAGCACACGAAAGAGCAATAAGTATGATTTTCAAGCTGTTCAAATACTAAAAGCTCAAATGAAAGGTTTTCTTGTTACATGAGATTTCATACAATCCAAAATTCAGACACAATATACATGTATGGAGAATGAGGAATTAGGCAAAACGGTTCAGTAGTTTCCCTTTTCAATCGAAATTTTAGTTTCTGTCTTACCGCCTGCGGGATCCTTGTTTTCCTGATCATGGTCGTGATGATGATGATGTTTTCTCCTACTGCGATGACCATGGTGGTGGAACATACAATCATCATCATCACCTTCACTCTCTGATGAACTCTCACCAAACTTGCGGGGTTTGTGATAGATACAGCAACCTGATTACAGAACATAATGTGTTATAATCTAATCAATATGTTGATATAACAGTACTGTCCTTACTGAATTAGACAATAGTGATGATTTTAGTACATGTACAATCATGAGAATGACTGGTTTCTTTCCATAATATGTTGTAACATTTAGTTTGAATCTTAAGCGCTTCAAAATAGTACATGCAATTAAAACCACTGCGAACATTTTTTCCATGGCAGTAAGACTACTATTAAGAGACTACAATGCATGGTGCTACCGCAAACTTAAAACCACCCGTTACCACCGCGAACAGTTCTCACTACTGCAAAATTAAATCCCCGTGAACTTAAAAAGATAAATGCATTATACTAGTAGTATAAGGTTTGGGTTTGATTGGATGTTCATGTGTTCTGTATAGATGATCAATACAAGTGTGCAGACTTTTACCTGTTGTGGGTGTGTTAAACCAAAGGGCAGTTATGGACTTATGGTTATACATTGTAATGGCTATATAGATCCAGGTATTGGCTTTCACTTTTAATGGATATTTTGTTAGATCAAGGAGGTTTATAGCACAAGGTTGGTTACAAACTTACATTTGGATTTCTTCTTGTCCATATGCTCGTTGTCCACCGTGCCTTCCTCCCACTTCACCTTCTTGTCAGTGTCTGGTTTCTTCAGTCTCAGTGTGACCTGGTCCTCATGCTGGATCAGTGGATGAGGGGGTGACAAACAGTTGCTTCAAGTTCAACTGGCAATACATACATGTAGACTTTTGGGTCCTAGCTTCTATATCAAGCTGATCATAAGCTCAGATGACAAATAGTATGTTTGTAGTATACACATACTAAGTATGTAGTATACACAATACACATGAAGAAGTGTGCAGTAGACTAGATACCATAAACTGCAAAAATTTGTGTTTGGATTTTGTTTTATGATACGGAAGTTCGACTTACTCTTTCTTCCACCTCTACTTCGGTAGTTGTAGACGTTGCTGATGCCTCAGCCATGTCTGAGGAATCTTGAAGATGTCTTTTACTAGCTTCACCACGTCTTAAGAGCCGCAGATTTAAGAGGGAAGCTGTACGTGCTACTTGTAACGTTTCACATGCCCAAAATTTTGCAGGAACGTCAAAACGCAAATCGAGGTCGTGAGGCCATCAGGCATGCGCAGATTGTTCCGCTACGTCATAACCTTAGGTAACCTCATCGCAGACTAACGTAATAAATGACATTTACCAAACTAAAATTGTACCTTAGAAGTTCTTTACGCAACAAAAAAGTAGTCGTAGAATCAGTTACTTATTTTTTTACGATAAAAATTATTTTTATTAAGTAAGATTTTGTGTCTATTCTTTTTGATCTTATGATATAGGGTGTGCTTTGGCCGCGCTCTCTCCCCAGTTTTGCAAAATGGCGAATCTTCGAATTTTGGTCGGAGTGAAGAGAGTGATCGACTACGCGGTGAAAATCCGCGTCAAGCCGGACAACTCCGGGGTCGTTACAGATGGCGTCAAACACTCGATGAACCCGTTCTGTGAAATCGCCATGGAGGAGGCCGTCAGGTGAGAACACAGCGCTCACCTGTGCTGGGCCGATCCGAGTGACCTTGCCTTTTGGGAGAGTGGAAGATCGTGCGTAGAGAGGGAGGGGACAGGTTTTCGAGCGAGGATTTTTGTTATCGTACAACACATATTTTAGTGGTTCACAGTTTATGTCAGTAGTGGAAATGGTTTTTCTTCTTATGTTAACATTCTATAGTGACATGTTGTCTTACAGTACTAGTAGGCTGCATGGCAGGTACCCAAATCAAACCAGTTCAAACCAGTATTCCCATGACTTTTGCTCCCCAGTGTTGGGTTGTAAACGTACTCCCTAAGAAACTAACATCTCCCAAGCACAAGGCACCAAGAGCTAAATACAATTGAATCTATACTGAACCATGTGCTATCCAGCTCCAAGAGACCACGTCTAGCGAAATAGTAGATGTTAAACAAGAAATTGAAGAAACAACAATAACAACAATAATTGCATTCCTGCTAAGCCGCCTCGTAACAGCAATGCCAAGTTTGTACCTCAGATATGTACTTGAGAGCACAAGCTACATATCCGGACAGATTGATAAGCATTTTCACGCATCGAGTGTGCATGTGCGGGAAAAGGTGAAGTCCCCTGACTTGTAGGAATTCTGGCATTTTGCAGCGCCATTATGTTCCAAACATTGTTAGGCATATCGAAACAACAGTCAAGACAAGACTGCTTACGTCTCAGGGTCCTTTACCTTTGACATACTACTTGTAATTCCTCATACTGAAATGTGGGAAAGGGCTTTTTGATCAACTCACACTTGGAAGGAGCCGAATGACCCCAACTCTGTTAGTGTGGTGGGTTCTTTAACTGCTTGAAGTGTGGCTCTCCTCAAACATGGGATCTCCAAAATTTTTGCATCCTATCCAATAGATGTCTCTAACTGAAGCTAGGTTCTCACTTACATCAGGATCCAGGACCTGTCAGGGATTTGAACTCAGTACCTCTGGGTTCTTATTCAAAACCCCAGTGTAATTTGTCAAGTTTTGTGTCATTGTGGTAACAACTGAATAGATGTAGATCATTCAAGCCAGTTGTCATCAAAGCCCATCCTTCCCCTTACAGGTTAAAGGAGAAGAAGTTAGCTAAGGAGATCATTGCTGTGAGCTGTGGCCCTACCCAGGCCCAGGAGACCATCAGGACAGCCCTGGCTATGGGTGCTGACAGGGGCATCCATGTGGAGGTGTCAGGAAAGGTAATGAAAAATTGTCAAGACACACTTATATTCCCACAACAGAATCCTTCTATACTGCATTTGGTATGTCCTATACATGTTTGAGTAGATAAAAGTAGAGCAGAGTGTTTCAGCCAAGGTAGGATTTTTTTACCCCAGTTTTGCCGCTCTTATGTTCAGCTTACTGACATTG
>NC_049986.1:13590405-13591694 GCF_000003815.2 Branchiostoma floridae | reverse complement strand
TGAGAGAAATGGTAGTCAAGAGATCATAGTTTGCACTGTTGTACTAGAACACATTCTGCATTCTACAACTGATTTTTTTAGATTTGTATTGTAGTTGACTGCTGGGCAAATAAAAGGCCACAACAGGTGCTAGTGGCATGATCTCACCTTCTATTTTTCAACCTCAGTGCTCACAACCAGTCATCTGGGATGTGTATTGTGGAATGTGTATTGTAATGAATACTGGGATGGTTCCAATATCCTCCTTGACAACTGGGCACCAGTACATTTGATATTTTGGCCTCAGATATACAGTTGAATAATGTAAAATATTTCCTTTCAGTCCATTGATGGAGACAACAACCAGACAGGACAGATGACAGCAGCGCTACTTGACTGGCCACAGGCAACCTTTGCTTCAGAGGTCACAAAGGAAAATGACCATCTTAAGGTATTAATCAACTTTTCTATCAAAATGTATTTTTTTTTCAAGGCTATGCCTAAATCCTCCGTTTTTCTAACTAAATACGCTGTTCTTGTCAAAGTACCTTTTGTTCACTAAATACTCGATGGTCCTCTTTCCTAGTCAAGTGGCCAGTTTTTATCATTTTCCTCTTCTGATTCCAGGTCATTAGGGAAATCGATGGTGGCCTGGAGACTGTTAAAGTCACACTTCCCGCAGTCATCACGGCAGACCTGCGTCTGAACGAGCCCCGCTACGCCACCCTCCCCAACATCATGAAGGCCAAGAAGAAGAAGATCGCCAAGCACAAGGCGTCAGACTTCGGTGTGGACCTGTCCCCCACACTGGAGGTGCTGAGTGTGGAGGACCCACCGGTCAGACAGGCAGGCCAGAAGGTGGAGAGTACAGAGGAGCTGGTAGCCAAGCTGAAGGATTCTGGAGTAATTTAACACAGTCCTCAACACAATACTCATTGATTTGCAGAGGATAATACTTGAATTGGAAGACTTGAAGTCCTGTAATTTTTGTTTAGTTCAGCTAAAACTACAAGGCTTCATAGGCTATATATCTGCACATATGCATCTCAATATGACTTCCACAGCCATTTTCTGGTAGGAAATTGTGAAAATATTCGAGGCATGTTGCATACTTTAGTATCAGTATTCTACTTTCAAACCTGAATGATATATTGATCAGACATGTGAAGCTATAGGTTGAGTTGCCAGTGTAGAGACCAGATGATGTAATATGCTGCTTCCATCATTTCTGTAAATAAAAGAGTTGTGCCTCAGAGATTGTCAGTCTCTTTCTACACATGGGAAGAAAGCCACCATTTGGTGAGATTGTT